>NC_047523.1:13495910-13610813 GCF_902827115.2 Pseudochaenichthys georgianus
ACAGACAGACGCACACATGCACACACATATACAGTACGCACAGACATATACAGACACACAAACGGATAATTAATACATTTTAGACATACATTTCAGATTAAAACTTTGTTATCAATCGTCACAACTTCTTTCAGCACTCGTGGCTACTAGCGACTACTACTAGCTGTGCTACTCATGCACTGAGTTAACGGTGCCCTGAGATCGTTCAGTGCACGTACAGTATATCCACACAAGTCACAGGTGCATGGGTTATGCTGACATTTCCAGTATAGTATGTTGGTGATGAGCAGACTTTAACAGCACGTTGTCTGAGTTGCTCAGCTTACAGGAGCAAAGTGTTATTGTAATAGTAGTATTTTTGCAACATTAGCTGTAGATGGACACACACACACGGGCATGGTGGAGAAAACAAATGTATGCTATTTTAGACGGCTCCACTCCTGTAGAGCCACACGACAAGTAGTATCTGAGCTTTGTCGGCATGTTACTCTTTAGTTCAGTTTCATTCATTTAGTTGCATGTGTAGCTAAACATATTTCTGTTTCCTTAGAGTTTTCTTTGGAATGAATCCTGACCGAGGGTCCAAGGCTGAGATGAAGGGGAAGAAACGGCACCACATTCCTCCAAAACTGTCGAAGCTCGTGACTGAGCTGAAGAAATTTGACTGGCACATGTGAGCATTCCTCAAAGCTCAAAACAGAACTTTTTGGACTGGACTTTTGGACTGAACATCCCAACACACACAAAAAACAGTTTACTTTTCTTTTCTTTTTTTTGTCGTCACTGCATGAAGGCTCCTCCTTCCTCACTGACAGGTGAGCCAGTAGGGTGCAACAGCAGTGGCAAACAGTGGGAGGAATTTATTACATTACATTGCATTTAGCTGACGCTTTTATCCAAAGCGACTTACAATAAGTACATTCGACCAGGAAGACACAACCTTGAAGAAAACAGAATCATATAAGTACATCAGGTTTCATAGAGCCAAACATCAAGTGCTAACAATCAAGTGCTACTCAACTGGCTTTAGATAAGCCAGTCCTTTATTAGTATATAAGTGCTTTATAACTACTAATTTGATCTTGAGGCGCACATGTCCACACAGCCCGACCTCTAACATCATGGTGTTAAAAAAAAGGTTATTGTTGCTGTTATTTTACATACTTGAATGTATGATCATGTTAGGGTTTTACAATTGTATGGAAATGTATTTTTTTTTAAAAACCATTTGTATGGCACTCAGGTAGCGAGGGGTACAATTATTGCCCACCACCACAGATTCTTTGGGTTCAAATCCCCATGTTCGGGGGAGGGAAGTTGGGAGGGGGATATTTGTCATTGCATGTTCTCCTACAGGTTGGGGCAGCGGGGAATGTTGAGTTTTATGGAAAGAAATAAATACATTTTGTTCAATTTCTATATATTGTGCTTTATTCAGTGTGCTTGAAAGTGTAATTGTTATTTATTTAGGATTTTATTTTTAATCCCACGATTTAAAAAAAGATATTAGGATTGACGGAAGTGTCTGTAAATATTACGGACAAAGTCTTGTTAATCTACAGAAATATCCGTTATAAGGTTGACGGAAGTTTCCGTATATGGTACAGAAAAAGTCTTGTAAATATCCGTTAAAGGGTTGACGGAAGTGTCCGTGGAATAACGGACAATGTCCTGGCAGCAAATTACCAGCACTTTGTCCGTTTTTTTACGTTTTTTTTTTTTACAGTGTGGTAAGGCACGGAGGTAGCTCATTACGGATCTCACCGGTTGATATCGGTTGAATTGCTTTCCAAAATTTCCTAGGATTATTTAGGTTTTCTGTGGTAACTGACAAATAGTACTTCGACTTTGCACTTTTGACATTTGAAGTGAAGCTATTCCTTAGCTGCCTAAAACGCAGCCATTCTACCTCTGAGCCTGATTTCCTAGCCTTTGCCCAGGCCTTGTTTCTCTCATGAAGGAGACTAGACAGCTCAGCAGAAAACCAAGGATTGTCTCGTCCCTTTACTCTAAATTTACACAGGGGTGCATGTCTATCAATGATCTCCATAAAACCAAGATAAAAATAAGACCATGCGGTCTCAACATCAACACACAAATCGATTTTACCCCAATCAAAATCAAACAGATCAGGCACAAAACCCTGCTCCACAAAATGTTTTATGTCTCTCTTAATGATAATGCGAGGTTTAACCTTTTGGGCCTTAATGTCCCTAATTGTGGCTACAACACAGTGATCGCTCAGATCATTTGCAAATACTCCCACAGAAGAATATTTATGGGGAACATTAGTTAAAATGAGATCAATTAGGGAGGATTTATTAGGGGACCTAATATTTGGGCGAGTAGGACTGTCCACAATCTGAGTAACATTCAATAGCCGCTTTCACACCGCAGGACTTGCGGTACTTTAGTGCCGGCACTAAAGTACCACTAAAGTACCACGGCACTAAATCCGCCAGGGGGCTAGTGCCAATCGCATTCACACCGCAGTACTTTCCCTGAGGCACGATTACGCTGACGTCACTTCGTCTTCTTCTTCTCTGGGTTTACTGGCAGGCCGCAAAACCACTTCACGGCGAGTACAACAAAAAAACGAGAGAAGAAGAACTACACGGGGGGGAGGGGGTATAAAGCCCATCCGCTGTATGAGGCGTTTGTTTACTTTCCGACCTCAGACATGATGGAGTTCATAAGGGTAATTTACAAATAAAATACCCCATTATAACAATGGACTTTATCTTTATGTATTTATTATATATTACCCCCTCAGGCTGATTTTGGAAAAGGACATCAACCCTTGTTTGGTGTTTTTCCCTTATTTATCTAAAACAAATGACATGATAAATTACTTGTGTTTATGTGTGTAAGACTTGTGTTTCTGATAAATTCAACCACCGACACCTGTCTGCTCTCACATTCTTCTATTCTGCAAATTTGGGGTGGGACACAATAAATAATGCTTCGCCAGTTTGTTTGTTTTATTGCACAGTCAAGACATAACAATAACGGCATCATGCTGTTCCAGGTGTGTCGTATGCATGTAAATTGAAGTTAAATAACAGTGTGAAATGTAAAATAAAGTGTAAGTAGTTTCAAAACAATGTAACAGTGGCAATATATATAGCAGCAGACACGCCTTAGTGCAAGTTAGGTGTCAGTATTAAAAAACAGTGGCAATATATATATATAATAACAATAGAAAATCGTTACCACTCTTATTATTGTGGTCTTTAATTTTTTTATAGTCCTGCCTGAGTTTCTTTATTTTTACCCGGCATCCGTGTGCACTGTGCACGATTCCCAGCTCAAGTAGCGAACATCGCTCAAAACATTTCCGACACTTCCTCATCATTCCACCGCTCCGGTGTTGTAGTACGTGTGGTCATAACTGCTTTAAAGTACAAAAAAACCACTCGCTCAGGTGTGGATGTGGTTTTGTAGCGGCAAAAAATGGCTGCCTAACAAAACAAATTCAGAGTCTAACGGGGCGTGGTTTGCAATTCGCCCAGCCAATAGAAATAGAATAGAAATTGGCACTCTTTTGTCACCAGGTTCGTACCACCTCTCTAGCAGGGACTAAAAAGTACCAAAAGAGTTCCAAAAGAGTTCCCGGCACTGAGTAGTCCCGGCGGTGTGAACGCGACATTATTGGTACTAACGGAACTAAAGTACCAGGGAAAGTCCTGCGGTGTGAACGCGGCTAATGAGATACAAAGGTTTTTAAAATCCTCTGACACTGCAGTTAACCAGTCCCAGTTAAAATCTCCAAGTAGCACTATTTCCTTGTAGTCTAGTTGTGATAAAAGATTTGCTAGTGAAGACAAGGAGTCTTTGACAGCTGAAGGGGGTCTGTAGCAGCCCACCACCATGACCTGTTGACCCTTTGCCACTTCTATATTTAAGGCTAAAAATTCAAATTGCTTACTGATCGATTTGGAAACTAATGTGGTTACACTGAACTTATTCTTAACATAAATTGCAACGCCACCACCTTTATTAGGCCGTAATGTACAATGTACAACTGTCAAATATTGTCTATAGTGACTTATCATTGGAATGATGGATTATAATAGAATATCGTTAGTGGTGCAGTAAACATTTAATGAGATTAGTTGTAAAGATGAATGGAGTAGCTAACTTTGTCTGTTTCTCTTTGTTACAGAGCAGGTATCATGTTTTTAGAGCCTTTATGGTACAAAGCGTTTGAGACAACAACGAGGCGGTGAAAGTTCACTGCTGAGAATTTTTTTTATTTATTATCAGAATATCAGAATAAAAAAACCCACTATTAACCAGAACTATGTGTCATTATCTTATTGAAGACCAACCAAATAAAAAGTTCAAGACTTATTCCACAATATCTTAAAATAATACTGTATATAATTGGTCATTAGAATTATTGTAGAATAAGGACCAATAGTAACCTCCATCAGGTTTGTGATTCAATTCAAGCTGAGAACACGAACACATGCTTCACTCAGCCATGGTATTAGTCTGTGCAACTGTGTTTCATTTGCTATTTCTGAAGAAGACGATGTCTCATTAAATGTTCAAACGAGAAACAGGGGCCACAGAGTTCTAATGAATGACGTGATAACTATTATGCTTAATAGACGGAGACACATCAGAGGGTGTGTGCCAATTACAGAGGCATCACACTACTCAGCTTCCCCGGGAAAGTTTACTCCAAGGTACTTGAAAGGAGGGTCAGGCCGATTGTCGAACCTCAGATTGAGGAGGAACAATGCGGATTCCGTCCTGGTCGTGGAACGACGGATCAGCTTTTTACTCTCGCAAGGATCCTGGAGGGGGCCTGGGAGTACGCTTATCCGGTCTACATGTGTTTTGTAGACTTGGAGAAGGCGTATGACCGGGTTCCCAGGGAGTTACTGTGGGAGGTGCTGCGGGAGTATGGGGTGAGGGGGTCTCTACTCAAGGCCATCCAATCTCTGTACTCCCAAAGCGAGAGCTGTGTCCGGGTCCTCGGCAGTAAGTCGGACCCATTTCCGGTGAGGGGTGGCCTCCGCCAGGGCTGCGCTTTGTCACCAATCCTGTTTGTGATATACATGGATCGGATTTCGAGGCGTAGTCGTGGGGGGGGGGTCTGCAGTTCGGTGGACTAAGGATTGCACCACTGCTTTTTGCAGATGATGTGGTTCTGATGGCTTCATCGGTCTGCGACCTTCAGCACTCACTGGATCGGTTCGCAACCGAGTGTGAAGCGGCTGGGATGAGGATCAGCACCTCCAAATCTGAGGCCATGGTTCTCAGCAGGAAACCGATGGACTGTCCACTCCAAGTAGGGAATGAGTCCTTACCCCAAGTGAAGGAGTTCAAGTATCTCGGGGTCTTGTTCTCGAGTGAGGGAACAATGGAGCGTGAGATGGGCCGGAGAATCGGAGCAGCGGGAGCGGTACTGCAGTCGCTTTACCGCACCGTTGTGACGAAAAGGGAGCTGAGCCAGAAGGCAAAGCTCTCTGTCTACCGGGCCATTTTCGTTCCTACCCTCACCTATGGTCATGAAGGATGGGTCATGACTGAAAGAACGAGATCGCGGATACAAGCGGCCGAGATGGGTTTCCTCCGCCGGGTGGCTGGTGTCTCCCTTAGAGATAAGGTGAGAAGTTCGGTCATCAGGGAGGGACTCGGAGTTGAGCCGCTCCTCCTTCGCGTCGAAAGAAGCCAGTTGAGGTGGTTCGGGCACCTAGTTAGGATGCCACCTGGGCGCCTCCCTAGGGAGGTGTTCCAGGCACGTCCAGCTGGGAAGAGACCAAGGGGTAGACCTAGGACCAGGTGGAGGGATTATATCTCTTCGCTGGCCTGGGAGCACCTTGGGATCCCCCAGTCAGAGCTGGTTGATGTCGCCAGGGAAAAGAAAGTTTGGGGCTCTCTGCTGGAACTGCTACCCCCGCGACCCGACCACGGATAAGCGGGAGAAGATGGATGGATGGATGGATGGATGGACGGAGACACACCAAGATAATTATTAACAGCCAGAATCGCTTAAGGCTTTGACCCAATCATTCCTAACATTTCATTCAATTTGCAGTTTATTAGCATCCTAACCATTCCTGTTGAGCTTATAGTCACCTTTTTTGTTTGGAATTCTTTGATTCTGTTTTTTAATCCCGAAGAAATGCTGAAGAAATTGTCCACATTGCTGACAGGGCAGGACATGGCATTAATTCAAACCACAATAATAATAATAATAATTGTGCTGTAAATTCATGGGTTTGTGTTGGGTGTATGAGGGTTAAATTAATGGGGTTCATTTTATGTGAGTGTGACTTTAAATCTGGATGGAGATTCGCGGGGGTTTATTGAGATGTATAAATAGAGGGGAAACATACATTAACGTCATTGAGATTGAGGAATCAGGAGAGGCCACTAGTAAGTGTGACTATTATATTGAATGTGATTTAATGTGTATGGGATATGTGTGATCCTAATTGGTGTATTGTTGTTGTCCTTTTTCTTCTAAGGTTAACAACCTATTTGGATTTGGATTAAATAATCAAAACTAGGAGTTGTTTCCGTCCATCTTGATTCCACCCATACTGTCGGGAGATAGACAGTACAGTTGTTAACTAACGCATCGGGAGGGATAAAGTTTTCAACCGATGGCGAGACACAGCTAGAGGAGCGAACGAAGCTACCGGAGCTCACGACCGAACGAGCAGGAAAGCCTGTGGTCGCAACGAGCGGCAGGAAGTGAAGGCCCGAGGCTAGCAAAGCTAGCAAGGACCGTCAAAGCTAGCAAGGACCGTCGAAGCTAGCAAGGACCGTCGAAGCTAGCAAGGACCGTCGAAGCTAGAGGAGCTAGCGAAGCTACCGGAGCTCACGACCGAACGAGCAGGAAAGCCCGTGGTCGCAACGAGCGGCGGGAAGTGAAGGCCCGAGGCTAGCAAAGCTAGCAAGGACCGTCGAAGCTAGCGGAGAGTAGCTAACGAAACTACCGGAACTCGCAAAGCACCGAGGAGCGCCGGTCCGCGAGTCGAGCTGACAACCGGACGATAAGGAAACCCCGTGGTCGCAACGGTCGGCGGAAAGGGGAGGCCCGAGGCTAGCAAAGCTAGCGGAGCTAACGTGGTCTGATCACGTGAGTAACACAGACAATATTTCGGCGCTATCTAGCCAAAGAAGCTAGTGTTAGCATAACGAAAACAAAGCAGTAGCTATCCAGCAGACTGAAGGTTTCCACAAAATAAAGCTAACTAGCAAGAAGACAACAACTAGCTAGCAGACTGAAGAGTGCTAGCATAGGAACCCAAGCTAGCTATCAAAGTCAAAGACACCACGTTATTGGTTAGCAAACGAAGCTACCCAGGGAGTAAAGGAGAAGCTAGCTAAGCCAAAGGCACCAAGCTGGTGGCTAGAAAACGGAGCTAACCAGCTAGCGATCCAACTAGCTAGCCAGGACAAAACAGATTGAGCTAAACTCAACCTTAAATTCAGAGAGATGATTAAGGGGGAGGAAACAGTGAAGCATCTGAAAGACCTGCGGACGAGGGCGAAGGTGGCTCTAGTTCGTAAGGTGAACTCAGTAACAAAGACAGTGAACACTATGTTAGAGGAGGAGTTGATGAAAGAATATAGTGAAGTCCACAAGGCCGCCACCAAAGTCACAGAGGCCAACAGTGAATACCTGATGAAATTAATTCTGAACGCTGATAGCGACGAGGACCAAGTACCAGAAGAGCTGAGGGCAGACGTGGAAAAGACTGATGGAGAGACCAGCCAAAGGCTTGAAGAGGTCAGTGACGTGATTAAAGCAAACCTTTGGTCTAGGCATGGAGAAAAGAAAGTGATGTTTGCCATCGGGGAAGCTGAAAAGGTCTATGAGGACGCAGAAGCGACACAAATTGACCTGGTGAGCTATGAGAATTACGAAAAGCAACTTAAACATTTAGAAATACTGATTAAAGAATTAAAGGAAGTGCACAGCACCTGGAGGGAATGGGCTCCTGTGACCGACCAAAAAGATGTGGAAGAGATAGTGCGCCAGCTGGAGACAAGGAAAAACGCACTCAAGCGTCAAAAGGAAGCTGAGTTCAACAAAGCACGCGGCACAGCAGAGTTGGCACGCGGCACAGCAGAGTTGGCACGCACCGCAGCAGAGGATGAGCGCACCAAGTTAGCCGAGACCCAACGTGCGAAGCTCGCCGAGATTCAAATTGCTGCAGAGGAAGCACGCATTGCAGCAGAAGAAGCACGGTTTGACCTCATGAAAGCGCAGCATAAAGCAGTGGAAGAGGCAGGCACGGAACCCAGATACAACCCGATGGGAGCGATATCAAAGATACGACTCAAGCCGGTAAGCCTTCCCAAGTTCAGTGGCAGTATGAGGGAGTTTCACAGCTGGAAAAAGGACTGGGAATCTTTGCAGAAGCAGGGAGAACCATCCGGGTCGCCTGAAGTCAAGAAGATCCAGCTTCTGGACAGCATGGAAGAAAAGGTAAAAACTGATGTCAAGTTGGCCAGTTACAGTACAGTCGAAGACATGTTCAGAGTATTGGAGAACCGGTATGGAAACAGGACCACGATTACACTGCAGATCGTCGCAGAACTGGAGAAGATACCAGCTGTGAAAGGAGATCAGCCGAGGAAGGTGATAGACCTCATCCAAGCTGTGGAAAAGGCTTTGGCAGACCTCACAGACCTCGAGAACCCTGGAGCCATCAACCACCCACTGATGATTAGGTCTATCGAAAGCAAGCTGCCCGACCAGGTGAAGCGAGAGTGGGTCATCTTCAGGGCTAAGCCCGAAAACGATGTCACCCCAGTCAACCATTTCAATACGCTTCTGAAGTTCCTGAAGGAGCAAGAAGAAATTCTAGAGATCTTGGAACAACTGAAAATAACGGAGACATCTGAGAAAATGAACAAACCGCAAAACAGGTTCGAGAGGAAGTATGCCTACACAAAAGCCACCAGAAGGGACACTCCAGAAGGTGAGTGCGTCGTGTGTGGAGAGGATAAGCATAATAACAAGTTATTCTTCTGCAAGAAGTTCAAGGGGTTTGGCTTGGCTGAGAGAAAGACTGCTGTGGAGAAGGTAGGAGCATGCCGCGTTTGTCTTGGATGTCACAATGGGGTAGAAGAGTGCACAGACAGGTTCCTCTGCAACAGGGAAGACTGCCAAGAGAGGACCTCCTCGGACCACCACTACCTCCTCTGTCCAAAATGGGAACAGCTTCCAAAGGGGAAACTTGGAAAAGGCAACGAGAGGGTAAGAGAGCTAACAGAAGAACAAAAGCTGGCCTTGTCCAAATGTTCCCCAGAGGCGGCGGCAGAGATCAAGAAAGCTTTCAGTAACAGCAACAAGACTTCAGTGACAAGGAGCACTAGGAAGGATGAAGGTGGACTTCTGGAAAATAATGGACTGACCGAGCACCCTGTCATCATGATGCTGTTGGAAGTCACTGCCAACGCTGGGCAGAAGATCGGAGCTCTGATTGACCTCGCATCAGACACCAACTACATCACTCACGTAGCGGCTGACCGGCTCGGTCTGAGCAGAGAAGAAGTCACTCTGGTCGTGCATGGAGTTGGAGGGATGACCGTGACAGTCAAGACGAAGAGGTACCTCCTGCGAGTAAGAGTCAAGACCCCCAAAGGTACTGTGAGGGCTCACAAGCTGGTTTGTTATGGCCTAGAGGAGATTGCTAAAGTGCATCGGAGCGTCAGACCTGAACAGCTAAAGAGGTTCTTTCCAGAGGTTGCAATGGACGAACTGAAGAGACCAGACCATGTTGAACTTCTCATCAGTCACAGAGAGGGGAGACTTGCTCCACAAAGACTGAGGATAGTTGGAGACCTCGTCTTATGGGAGGGCCCACTGGGTAAAACAGTGGGCGGAGCACATCCCAGTCTGTTTGAGAATATAAAAGTGACTATGCACCAGTCCGAGACGCACTTCGCTCGCTCAATGAGGACAGCTGCTGTGGAGTACAGAGAAGTAGTCGAGAGTCCTGAGATCCTGAGGGAAGAAGAGACCAAGAGTCTGACTCAGGAAGTAAAGGCGGAGACCAGGGATACAACTGCAACGAGGAGAGAAGTTCTCGAGTGGTGGAAGTGGGACAGCATCGGTGCAGCCTGTGAACCCATGTGTGGTGGGTGTCGCTGCGTCACATGCCAGCCAGGAGGAAAGGAAATGACCCTGGCAGAAGAAAGGGAGCTGGACGTGATTAAAGAGGGGCTGTCCTACATGGCCAAAGATGAATACTGCCTGACTCCGCACTGGGACGCATCTTACCCATGGACCGAGGACCCAGCCTCACTTCCAAACAACAGAAGAGGAGTGGAGGCCACCTTCCTGAAAACAGAGAAGCAGCCCAGTTTCGCGCACATGGTGGAAGATCGCAGGGTCCTGGAGGAGGACAGTTATGTGGACGACATCTTAACGTCCCACAATGACCCAAAGAGACTGGAGGAAATCACAGAGGGGGTAGAAGAGATCCTGAGCACCGGAGGCTCCTCCCTCAAACCATGGGTCGGGTCAGGCCAAAGTGGGAGGCAGAGGACTGCGGAGCAGGTCCAAGCTGGAGCAGTAGCAGAGCCAGGGGTCAGGTTGGTGGAGTCAAAGGCAAAGCTAACACCTCTCGACCAAAAGGGAGACGTAGTCAAAGCTGAGATGTGCGGTGCGGTCTTTGCAGCTCGATTAAAGACTTACATCGTAACAAGAGGAACAACTCCTGAAGACCAGGGAGAGGGCTCAGAGTGGCAGAGGGGACCTGAGTTCCTGGTGAGGCAGCTAGAAGAATGGCCCATGAAGTCGGCCGCGGAGGTGGCAACCGGTGCCAGAGAGAGTGTGGGCAAGCGTCAAAGAAAGGCATTCTCTGTAATACTCACCAGAGTCCAGTCAAACAAAACCCCTATCCATGACGACACCAGTGGAAAGGACGCAGAGGCTGAGGAGTCCCTAGTTAAGGTTGGCGGATCCCCAGAAACCTCAGAAAGGGAAGAATCTTCAGTCTTGACAGAGAGAAGACCAGAAAGGAAGTTTCGGAGCATTGCTGTTCTGAACCTGGTGAAACTAGAGAGGTTCAGCAGTCTGGCTAGGCTATGTGGAGTGGTCGCATGGGTCAGGCGAGCTGCAGAGAAATGGCTGACTAGAAGAGGCCGAGCGGCGGGTCAAGCAAAGTGGGAGGCAAGAGTCCTGGACAACAGAAAAGTCAAACCTGTACCTCTGCAGAGGAACCTGGCTTCGGGGTTGTTGAAGATTCCGAAGTGGAGAACTAAGAAGAAGGAACCTCTTCAGACACCACCACCAGAGCAAGGTTATTTAGGTTGGTGGCCACCTTGGGTCATCCGACCAGGAGGCCAAGTGGGAGGTGTGCTGTAAATTCATGGGTTTGTGTTGGGTGTATGAGGGTTAAATTAATGGGGTTCATTTTATGTGAGTGTGACTTTAAATCTGGATGGAGATTCGCGAGGGTTTATTGAGATGTATAAATAGAGGGGAAACATACATCTTGATTCCACCCATACTGTCGGGAGATAGACAGTACAATAATAATAATTATTAATAATAATTAATTAATTAATTAATAACATTTATTATAGCGCTTTTACAGATGCTCAAAGCATGTACACATTACACATATCATGCAATGGTCACCACTGTGGACACAGGAGCATGTTCAGGTGAAGTGTCTTACCCAAGGACACAACGGCATGACGCAGTGGCGGCAGGAGCGGGTTTCGAACTGGAGTTCCCCAGCACCCCCCTTGATCTGATGATCAGATGCACTGACCACTGCCCCACCCGTCCCACAAGCATTGGTGATGAGCCTGCCGTTTTATTTATTTCCCCCAGTATCACATAGTGCTTTAATCAGGTTCGGTTATAAGAAGACATGCGAGTGGGTGGCACCTAACTTTGCGAAATTTGGGTGAAAAAGCATCCCTGTTCACCTCCTCTTTAGAAGGTCTGTCACTGTGTACATCCCTGTTGAGTATGATTCTCTAATTATGTTGCCTAGACTGTAGCACAACAAGCATGTGGGCAGAGCCTGTCTAATGACTCAGTGATGAAATAATGCTTTCAGTGCGTTACTGTACTTTAAGTTATTGTAAATTGTAATCCCTGTAATGATGCTGTATGATGTCCTTTTTGTTGTTCTGTTGTTTTATGTTTCATGTGGAACCTACTTGAGCAGGTCTCCCTTGAAAAAGAGATCAATAATCTCAAGGGATACACCTGGGTAAATAAAGGTTTGAAATGAAATGAGTGCGTAAACCATACACTCGCACTGTGGATGCCATGCAGCTGCCAAATTGACATTTGTGGGCTATTCATTAACCCAGCATGAAATGGGGGAATATGATTCCAAAATATAAACCTCTTTACAAGCTTATGTCAGCAATGTATTGATAGAGAGGGTGAACAGGAGAGAAAAAAGAAAATGTACTCGTTAAAAACCTTGTGAATGCAGAATAAAAAGAGATCAGAAAAGTGCACATCATCCACGCTCATGAGAAAACACTTTGAATAGGCTCTGATTGTATTATATCACACAAAAGTAATTTTAAAAAAGATAGAGCAACCGTTTACTGTATGTTTCATATGTTCTATTGAGCATCTCACAAAGGCCTTATCACAGAAGTGATGGCCTTATTTCATCCTCCTTTCTGAAACATAAAGAGTTTCAGAAACTTGTATGAATCCTGTTGCAGTATCTCTAGAGTCCCATTTAGTTCAGACTCAAACTCCTTGCTCCCTGCAGCTTGCTCTTATCAGGCAATTACACAAATCCTCGAATATGCACGCTCAGTTTGTGCAATTTGGATGTTGTGACATTTTAACGTGATTGGAAATGTTCTCATATTTCACTATTATTAATAATATTAATTGTCCCCTATATGTTTCGTTATAGCTGACTGTCATACCATTATCGGTAGAAAGCAGCAAGTGAAAGGAAGGCTTTTCATTTGACTTTTTTTCCTAATCCCCTTTGCTGATCCTAACATGTCTTGATTATGAAATGAATGATAAATGCTGTCCAATCTGTCACCTTATATGTCTTTAAGTTAATAATAATAATAATAATAATAATAATAATAATAATACATTTATTTTGGGGGGCGCCTTTCATAACACCCAAGGACACCTTACAGGGTTACAGATTTACAATTTACATTTACAATTTTACCTTACAAATTAAAACAGTGGATTTAGTGAAGTATCAGCCGGGGTAAGACAAGACAAACAACAGGAAATTGACTACAAAAGGACACAGGGTACAGATTATAAAGAAAATGCCTGTTTGAACAGGTGGGTTTTGAGTTGGGTTTTGAATGTTATTATGGAATCAGACTGTCGGATGTGTAGTGGCAGGAGATGATGAAGATGCACTTATTATAATCATGTGGTTTACTTCCTTAAGCAGCATCAATCCAGTGTATTTTCATCATGTTTCATCTCGAAAGCCTCAGTTTCTCCGAGGATGCTGCCACATTTGCTCAGTGGAGCTGAATAGAAAAAGATTAATAGCAAGCATTCCAGCTCTTCTAATATAAAAGGCTATCATGTCTAATCATAGGGATGCACTGCTGATTGCCAGTACAAAAAAAACATGAATCCAATCTTGTATTTTGATTCTATATTAAATAACTATTGTTCAATCAGGAGAGACGTGATGTATGGAATACATGTTTATTATCGGTCACATTATATAAATGAAACATAATGATGACAGTTTATAACAGGTGGATGAAATGTGTTTTGGCGATTAGGCCCAGGTTTTGTAAGACATCATTCGGGAAGGGAAAGAACCGTTTCCGATGAACCCCCCTGGGTCTAGACCTGGTGGTGGTGATAAGTGGTTAGGTCCGGTTGGAAGGGAGAAGGTTGAGCTTGGCCCTGAGTTGGAAGCAGGAGGCGAAGGGGTGGAGGAGGGTTGCGCGTTGACACCTGGAAGACAGCTGATAGAAAAGGGGAGAGCATATATAGAGGGATTAACAGGTGCGATAATTAGGCTTGTGAATGGAGGGAAGTGGCTAAGGAGTGGCGCTCCCTGTCATCCAGTGGAGGGAGCGAGTATTGCCATGACGAGCAATACGGAGTGATAGGTCTTCCTGCCTGAACTTGCGCTGAGCTTCATAAGTACTTCGGTAATATATTATTTTTATTTAAACTTAAATTGGTCTCAAAATGTCATTTATTCTTAGTATATGAATTATAATTATCAAAGGGTCAACAGGTCATGGTGGTGGGCTGCTACAGGGCCCCTTTGGCTGTCAAGGACTCTTTATCGTCTTTGGCAAAACTGTTATCACAACTTTCCTACAAGGAAATAGTGCTGCTTGGTGATTTTAATTGGGACTAGTTAACTTCTGTGTCAGAGGATTTTAAAAACCTGTGTACCTCTTTGAATTTTACCCAGATTATAGACAGTCCTACTCACCCAAATATCCCCAAATAAATCCTCCTTAATTGATCTAATTTTAACAAATGTTCCACATAAATACTCATCTGTGGGAGTATTTGCTAATGATGTGAGGGACCACTGTGTTGTAGCCACAATTAGGGACACTAAGGTCCAAAAGGTTAAACCACGTATCATCACAAAGAGAGACAAAAAACACTTTGTGGAGCAGGGTTTTTTACATGATCTGTTTGATTTTGATTGGGGTAAAATCAATCTGTGTGCTGATGTAGAAACTGCATGGTCTTATTTTTATCTTGGTTTTATGAAAATTATAGATAGACATGCACCTCTGCGTAAATTTAGAGTGAAGGGACGAAACAATCCCTGGTTTTCTGCTAATCTGTCCAGTCTACTTCATGAGAGAAATAATGCTTGGGCTAAGGCTAGGAAATCAGGCTCAGAGGTAGAATGGCTACGTTTTAGGCAGCTAAGAAATAGCTTCACATCTCAAATAAAAAGTGCTATATCAAAGTACTATTTGTCAGTTACCACAGAAAACCTGAATAATCCTAGGAAATTTTGGAAAGCCATAAAATCGATTTCCACTGGTGATATCCCAAATGAGCTACCTCCGTGCCTCACTACAGCATCTGGCATTATATCAGACAGGGCTACTATGCTAAATTGCTTTAATAAGCATTTTGTGTCTTGTGGCTCTCTGTTTGATTCTGTCACTGACTGTACTTCTGCTTCTGTGAACGCTCCAATCCTTGAATCTGAACAATGTGGTCTGGAAAACCCTTTCAGTTTTACTCCTTTAACTATTGGTATTGTTCATGAAGCATTATCCAAGTTAGATCCTAGGAAACCGGCTGGCCCGGACAACGTAGAACCTTTCTTTTTAAAGATAGCTGCAGACTTTATTGCTCCACCTCTTACTTCTCTTTTTAACCTCTCCCTCAGCACAAATACAATTCCAAAAGTATGGAAGTCTGCTTATGTCTTGCCTTTACTGAAAGGAGGGGAGGCAACTATTTTAAATAACTATAGGCCAATCCCTAAATTGTCAGTTCTGGCTAAGGTGCTCGAACGACTTGTGAGTGAACAAGTAAAGGAGTTTTTATGTATAAATGATATCCTGTCTAAACATCAGTCAGGATTCAGAAAGAAACACAGCACCATCACTGCGACAATGAAAGTGGTAAATGATATTACTAGTATTTTAGATAATAAGCAGAGTTGTGCAGCTCTGTTTATTGACCTTTCCAAAGCGTTTGACACCGTTGATCATCGCATCTTAAAGGAGAGGCTACTCAGTATTGGCATATCCAGCCATGCAGTGGGGTGGTTTGTGAACTACCTCTCTGAAAGGTCCCAATATGTTCATTTTGATAGACTGTCTTCTGAGTGGTTAAACATTTCTAATGGTGTACCAAAAGGTTCTGTTTTAGGACCACTTTTATTCTCCATATATATTAACAGCGTAGGTGATAATGTGGATGAAGCTACTTTACATTTTTATGTGGATGATACTGTGATGTATTGTGCAGGTCCCTCCATTAAAGAGGCTGTTGTTAAATTACAGGCTGTTTTTAACACTATTCAGACTCAGCTCTCTGAATTAAAGCTTCTTTTAAATGTTGAGAAAACCAAGGTAATGCTCTTTTCTAAAGCCAAAAAGACACCAGAGCCTGTTTTAGATATTGTAAGTACGCAAGGAACAAAACTTGAAGTTGTTGCCTGTTACAAATACCTTGGTATCTGGCTTGATGATTGTCTCTCTTTTAAACTTCATGTCAATAACCTGCTAAAAAAACTGAGGGTTAGGCTAGGGTTCTTTTTCAGAAACAAGTCCTGTTTCTCGCTTGAGGCCAGGAAAAGGCTAGACACTGTGACCTTTTTACCTGTGCTGGACTATGGAGATCTGGTCTATATGAATGCACCTGCCAATTGCCTGGTCAAGTTAGATGCTGCGTATCACAGTGCACTAAAATTTGTGACAAACTGTAAAGCATTAACCCATCACTGTACCCTGTATGCAAGGGCTGGTTTGCTTTCACTAACTGTACGGAGGCTCAGTCACTGGTACATTTTTATATACAAAGCCATGCTAGGGAAACTTCCATCTTATATCTGCTCCCTGATCTCACGGAAAATTGTAAGTGGCTACTGCCTGAGATCGAATGCTGTGGTTTTATTAAATGTGCCAACTGCTAGGACTGTCTTAGGGAAGACAGCTTTTAGATGCGCAGCTCCTCTGTCTTGGAATAGTCTGCAAATTAAATGGAAACTGAACAATCTGGTGCCACTAAATGTTTTTAAAGCTCGGTTGGATGCTACTCAATCGGAAGCTATTGGTACCTGTTTATGTGGATAATTATGTAAATGATGCTGTATGATGTCCTTTTGTTGTTCTGTTTATGCTTTTATGTTTCATGTGGAACTACTTGAGCAGGTCTCCCTTGAAAAAGAGATCAATGATCTCAATGGTATCTATCTGTATAAATAAAGGTTTGGAATGGAATGGAATGGAATAGAATAATTATTAATTTGTTTGGGATTTTTTTATGTTGTTTTTTCCTGCTTTTTATAATTTGAATATGATGTTTTTATTTTATTTCAGCGAAGTGATTGGTTAAGCTGGAGAGTGTAAGGTTGGAGAAGTCGCCCTGATCACTTATGTGGCTTTCACACCAGCGCTTTTCAGTTTCTAGCTCCGAGCGGGAGCTTTTCTGGTTCAGCTCCAGTTTCCCTTTTCAGCTCCCGCTCTGTGCACACCGCCCACTGGCGCCCCAGAGCTGCCCTTGCTGCGTCATGACGTCACCGTTTACATCGCTGATTTGCCCTCCAACGGCAGCTCACAACAACAACAACAACAGCGTCGGGTCGATGATCGTGTTGCTTTTAATCACAC
Organism: Pseudochaenichthys georgianus; assembly: GCF_902827115.2. NCBI lineage: Eukaryota > Metazoa > Chordata > Actinopteri > Perciformes > Channichthyidae > Pseudochaenichthys > Pseudochaenichthys georgianus. The sequence continues at coordinate 13,513,200 of NC_047523.1, forward strand.
GAAGCCAGAATAAATTGAATAACGACTTCTCCAACCTTATACTTTTCTCCAGAGTGCCGTAGTTCATTGTTTATTAATGTGTTTCTGCAGCATTTACCGACCGCTGCAGTGCTGCTCTTCCACAGGAGTTTATTCTCCCGTTAGCTCCCGGTTAGCTGCAGCGGCCGCTCTAAAGTATTCACTGTCCGACTCACACAAGCAGCTGATGCATATCCCCAGTTCCCCTTAGCCTAAGTGAATGTGTGTCAGTCTGAATTTGGTATCACAACGCTTTTATGAAAGTTTCTCTGGTATAAAACGGGTGATGTTAGCATAGCAACCGAAGCTAAACTGACTACTTGCATCCGATAGCTGCAATAATACAAAACAACACGTCTGCCTCTCTCCACAATGATCGATAACAGTGAACGGATGGTCAAAGTAAGGTACAAATAAACAGATTCACACGAAGCCTGGTTAGTGTTGCCTGACTTTATAAAGTGTGTTTATAGGCACTACTGCTTGTAGGCAGGCATAACAGTCGACCCATGGGAGGTGGGTTTAGTTTCCTGCACGCCTCGACGTAAGAGAGACGTAAGCGACGTCACCTCTTAGCTCCAAAGCTCTTGCCTCTGGACCGACAATTTTTTGGAGCTGGAAATGAAGCGGATTCCGGAGCTAAGAGCCGGCGCAGCTCCGGTGTGAACTGGAAAACCCAGCGCTTTTCAGGCTCTATCTCCGAGCCGGAGCTGAAAAGGCGCTGGTGTGAAAGGGGCATTATTGAGAGGAGAGAGTAGCCTACTGTAGTTACATGGGAATAGTAAATGAAGAGTAAAGACGGTCTTCCTGGTTGAACTTAGGCTGAGCTTCATTTGTTAAAGTAACAGACAATTCAAACAACTGGGAAAACAATCAGAAAATATCAGTTTCTATTTTAACACTTGCTCTGTTTTACATTTTAGCATTATAGTCAAACTCTTGGTGTACCAGCATGATGCAAAAAGCCATTAAAAAGGTGTCCAAAAAAAGTGCAGTTGCAGTCATCTTCGGGCTCTCAGTTATCTTTTTCTTTAGCCCTTGTGAATTTCTCCGCTGTGAGACTAATACAGGAATTCTGATCATTAATTCTCCTTCACTTTTTTCTTTTGACCTAACAAAGTCTCCGATAAATGTCAAAGAAAAGTGATTAGCAAGATACAAAGGACATATTTGTTGCGAGTGTTAGACTTGGATTGAGGTTGAATAGTCTTTGCTTTTGTTGAGTTAAATGACCAAAATAAGTAAGTCAGTGGCAGCCATGACAGGGCTGTAGATTTATCTAAATGATAAAATGTTCCCTTACAGTATGTCCTTTAAGATATGATACACTGGATCATCCTTTAAGAAAGGAAAGGGAATGTGTTGGTCCCACAATTCCTTGCAGTGCCAACATTTCGAGTGATTCAGTGGCTCACAGAAACAGCCAATAGTGACCGACAAACACAGATTATGTACACTGCTTATTTAAGTATTTTGCATGCCATAACCTAATAAAGTGCTTTTATTTCACTGTGTTTAATGAGTTGTCTTGCATTTTTAATATGTTTCAAATTTGATATACATAGTATTAGATTTTTAGGCCTAATAAGTTATGCATATATTGCATGAAGTATAATTTGTTTTTTTTATACAATCATTCTAAGTGGGATTCAAGTCCTTTGAAACAAGTGGACAGAGGGATGAAAGCGGTGAAAGTGACCACAAGCAACAATGTTTTACGTTAGAGACATTTATTTTTTACTTTCCTTTTTTTTAATGTTCCAACCTTGTCATAGAAGTGTTTTACTGTTGCCCATGTTTATATAGCCCGCATAAAACAACAAAATCCCATGATATGTACGTAGATGCGCTTTAAGTAGTCCAAGTACAGAACATTTTAGTTTCGTATGGCATTCAGATTTTCTTAGCACTGTGGTCATCTTTTCCTTGATTAATTTCCCCTCACATCTTTCCTAAACCCCATCACAATTTTCCTTGAGGTTAAGGAACAGTGGTTATTAAATGATAGGACCTAATTTGTGTGACTGCAGCCTTGGATTCAAGGATGAAATAAATATTTGGTGGTCAAACATCAAGATCCCTATGACCTCACTTCTATGCTATTTTGTGAACACATTGAGGGATTTTAACTACAGGCAGACAAGTCCACTTTGATTGAACTGATGAGAATTTGGTGTTCAACACTTGAATGTTACCATGATTTCTCAAGACACTTTTTTGGCCCAGCACAGCACGATTTTAAAAGCAATGTATTTCTACTGCCTGCAGCACGTATTTTTCTCCGGTCGGGTCGAGGAAGACCGGAAGCTGTGTGGTTCATAAAAACATGTTCTTACTCTATATCAAGCCACAGTTATTGCTTTTATTTGAAATCTTATAATTTCGGACTTTTGTTGCCGTCTGTGAGGAAAATAAATGGGGCTCAGAGCCTCAGGATACTGAAATCTGTATTTTTTTTAATCTTTTTTTCCTTCTAATTTGTTATTCTTTTCAAAATAACACACTGTTATTTAGTCACCAATAACACTCAATTATCCTTGCTTTTATTTATTGGTTTAATTCCATAATCTCGGGCTTTTTTGGCGTCCGTCAGGAACTGAATTTCAAAATAAAAATAACCGGAAACAGACGTAGGCATTTATAGCGATTACCCAAGATCCTCAGCTATGGTTTTTTGAGCTCGCTTATTGGATGTTTTAGCCGCAATGCATGCTGGGATTTGGTGTTTATATGATATGAAATCCGGAAAACATTTTAAAAGAATAAAATAATACTTAATTCCGAGTGTTCTTGCTTTTCTCTTTGAAAGTCATCACATAACGGCATTGTAATACACGGTTCGGCTGCATTACATATTACAGACCTGCCGTAGTTCTTTATTTATAGAGCCCTGATGAGAAGACCTTTGGAAAAACTGAGAAAATGCCGCCGAAACTGAATACTTGACGTGGATCATAAATATATCAACAATTAAACAACATCTTCAATTTCTCTTCACACAATACGTCTCCTTACGTCTCTCAACACTAATTCGGCTGACTTTTACATTTGATCTAATTCACAGATATTAATAGGAGGTGCAAAACAGAAAAACGAATTAACCTTTATTTAAACATTAAATAACAGATTAAGGTCTTCTTTTAAATAAGAAAAAAACTTTGGGGGTATCTATCTACAGATAAATATTAAGCCTGACAAAGTACCTAACGTCTAATATATTACTTTCCTGCAATGTTAACTATGTTGAAGCACTTATTTTAACTGATATTATACACATTAATTATACTCTTATGTATGTAGATAGAATAAGAAATGTGCAGAATATGACAGTTTAATGGTGGAGGTATACACACATATTGATAGATGTCTTGTAATGCACTGTTGAGGAACCTGTGACCCAAGTGTTTCATTCATTGCATAACTACACCGTATTGCGTATATGATATGTCAATAAACCTTTGAAAATCTTGAAAGGGATGTGCAAAATAGCCATAATATACAGTCTTTAATTAACTAGTAGAGAATAACGAGTAATGAATATACTTAATTACTCGTTTCCATTCATGTCAATTGCAGATACATGTTTAGTCTTCTCAAGCACCAACTATCAAATATCTCTCCTGATTGTTGGCACTTGACAATCACCTTACCTGAATTTTACTCAGGTCACGTGTAACTAAAGTCTGATTTAAGGGTTGTTTATATTTCACATAATTAATCAGAATCAGCAAAGTAACTCAAATAAATGCAGTGGAGTAAAAATACCAGGTTAACCTCTGAATTGTCGTGGAGTAGAATTACAAAGTAACAATGAGCTGTCATGTGGTTATATATTAATGCTGCGCATTATGGACACAAGTGATTTTCACCCATTTATTAATTATATGTTTTACATTTGATAACACTAATGTGTTTAATACTGGCAACTTCTAATTGTGGGAAAAACGAAAACGTTCAGTAGAGACGTCCCATAGAACATTTTTAACAAAAATAGCCAGCATGTGTAGTTCTGGGGGGCGTTCGATTCCAGTTTTGGATAGTCTGGCGTGGTTTCGTTCCATTTCACACAGCTGTTTGACGCTCTGCAACCTTACGGGACTGTAGTCCTAAACGATAGCTGGGGATTATGGGTAGTGTAGTGTCTTCGGCCATCCTAAACTCAGAAATGTTGACAATCGCAATGATGCTCGAAATGTCCCTTATAGGCCTACGTCTGTTTCCGGTTATTTTTATTTTGAAATTCAGTTCCTGACGGATGCCAAAAAAGCCCGAGATTATGGAATTAAACCAATAAATAAAATCAAGGATAATTGTGTGTTATTGGTGAGTAAATAACAGTGTGTTATTTTGAAAAGAATAACGAATTAGAAGGAAAAAAATATTTAAAAATACAGATTTCCGTATTCTGAGGCTCTGAGCCTCATTTATTGTCTGAGCCCCATTTATTTTCCTCACAGACGGCAACAAAAGTCAGAAATTATACGATTTAAAATAAAAGCAATAATTGTGGCTTGATATTGAGTAAGAACATGTTTTTATGAACCATACAGCTTCCGGTCGGTGCACGAATCAATAGATTAAAAATCGTGTTGGTGAACACGAAATGCCGTGAGACTGGGTTGCACATTACTGCAAAAAACAGCCGATTATAAACCATGCACTTTATCACAATACACTCGCAACACTTGTATCCCTTATACTGGGGCACATTGGTGTTATTTAAAGGACTTTAAACCCACCTGTATATGAACTCATAAGAGGCAAAAATGTGCTTGTGTGTAGCTCAACTGCAGGATTTATAGCTGTGTTGTACCCACGTTTTTTAGAGATGTGGGTAAGGAGGAGGGTTGTATTTTCTGACACTTTGGGTGTTTATCAATGTCGAGTACGTTTGCTTGGTAGCACGTGTCTTCCGAGTCACTTGCTTCAGAAGCGAGGCAAGAATACTTCCTGGCATTCGGAAAACGAAGAGTGGAACAGGCTAGCAAGTGTGCAGGTGTGTGTCATATGAGAGGCCCCGCCTTACATTTTCCGCCACAGATTTGGGGAAATTGGTCCATGCGCAAAGCATTGTGGGGATTTTAAGACCGCGGAGTCTACACATGTGCAGCTTCGAAATGTTTCGCTACGAAGTACGCCGGACTCGGTAGAATTCCAATTATGCTGGATATTGGAACAGTCCTTCGGCGGCACTCGATGAGTAGTATGCTTGAAATAGTGGCTCTGGATCAGCTTTACTCGACATTGAGAAACACCCTTTGTGATTCTCCTGACACACCAGGGACACATATAAAATACATTAAAAAGTGCATTTTGCATAATAGAGGACTTTTAAAAGGTCAACTGTAAACAAAGTCAAATTTGAAATAATTTGTAGCATTGCGCAGCGCTGGGTGACAATTTGGAGCGATACGCTTCCACAGAGGGTAGCGCCTCCCTCAGTCTGACGGCACCTCCATAGAAACACAACAGCAAAGTCAGCTCAAAGCTGTTTTACTGCTTATCATGTGAAGACAGCTTAAGAAGAAGTTTTGAAACCCCAGAAATATAGGATGTTTCCCCCAGAAGCTAAGTGGTCATTAGCAGAGATGGGGTCGTTACTAAAAAAAAAGTAATATATTACACTACTTCGCTACTCTCTACATAAACTCGTTACTTTACTTGTTACTTTACTCCCAGGGCCGGCCCGCCCTTCCCTGCAGGCAGATCACGCAGACTGCTAAAGTTTCAAATTACATTACATTACATTGCATTTAGCTGACGCTTTTATCCAAAGCGACTTACAATAAGTACATTCGACCAGGAAGACACAACCTTGAAGAAAACAGAATCATATAAGAACATCAGGTTTCAAAGAGCCAATCGTTTCAAGTGCTACTCAACTGGCTTTAGATAAGCCAGTCCTTTATTAGTATATAAGTGCTCTGTTAGCAGTTCTTTGTTAGTCATTCTATCGCTCGAAGTGGAGTCGAAAGAGATGAGTTTTCAGTCTGCGCCGGAAGGTGTGTAAGCTTTCTGCGGTCCTGATTTCAATGGGGAGCTCATTCCACCATTTTGGAGCCAGGATAGCAAATCCACGTGTTTTTGCTGATGGGAACTTGGGTCCCCCTCGCAGCGAGGGTGCAGCGAGTCGTTTGGCTGATGCAGAGCGAAGTGTACGGTTTAACCATGTCCTGGATGTAGGAAGGGCCAGATCCATTCGCAAATGTTCTCTTTAGTTCAGTTGTCGCATAAGACTGATCCAGATAGCTCCTGAATGTTTTCCTATCTGACCATGGCTGTCCTCTGTCTCCTGCTATCTGTATATTTTGCGCAGTCTATCTCTGCTCACGCTGTTGCATCGGCGTGTTCGCCTGCGTGTTGGCCATGTGTTGCACAGGAACCAGACTGGAGCACACCGCAAAGACTTCAGCCGAGCACGTACGAACTGCGCATGCGTGAGTGGCAATAACTCTCCTTACCAGCAGGTGGCGGTAGTGTGTATTCGTCATTCAAAAGAGGCAACAACCGGAAAACAGAGAAGAAGAACAGACCACGTGATATAAACAAAAAACAAATAGCTGTGCGTTAGCTTCACCTTAGCATGTGTTCTTTGCAGGTGTTTGTTGAGGTTTGATTATGACTGATTTTAGTAAGTAACGAAGTAACGCGTGTCGGGGCAATGTTAGTAACTGTAGTGTGATTACTGAATTATAAAAGTAGCGTGTTACACTACTCCGTTACCGACAAAAGGAATATTATTACAGTAACGCGTTACACCCAACTCTGGTCATTAGGCTGATAACCCATGCATTGCAAGTTTGTCAACAGCACTTTTCAGTATTATCCCAGAGTTCACTGTTTAAAAATCGAAATAGGGAAAAGCTAATGTTTCCTCTATTGTGGTAAATCTCATGTAGCAACATTAAGAACTAAAACTACAATTTGGTTCATTGGGTTGGTGTTAAGCAGGGTTGCGTGTCAGGTCTTATCTCTTTGGTATTGCACCACTGAAGCGCATCAACATCAAATGATTAGGGGATTAAGACAGGCATGACGTATACCAAAGGAATGTGTTAAATAAAATTTCAACAGTCACTGGTTGGTTTCAGAAACATAAAGCCTAATTATGTAGTGATAGGATGCTTACACAAAGCCCAGGACTGGGCAGGTTATTTTCTACTTGTAAATTAATCCGCTTATTATTCTACACTTCACCGGTACATTGTGGTTGCTTGCTGGTCTGCCTTTGTTCTTTTTAGAACAGTGTCACACTTTCTCTCTCTGTCTCCCTCCATCCTCTCCAGCTAGATTTCTATTTCCTCAAATTACACTGCAGCAATTTTCCACCCTTCCCTTACATTACCCGATAACCTGGACATGTATCTGCCTGACCTTCTACCTGATTCAAGAATGTATTATTCTCTACCCTATTTGGATTTGTTTGCTTCTATAGACGGCCTTCCTGGTTTGGACTCTTCACTGCTTATGGTCCTTTGAATTCTTGTACCTCACTGTTTTTACCAATAGAGCCAGACAACTGTATCTGTCTGCCTAGTAGTTTGCATTTTGGTCCTTAACCTTGATACCATGCAAATTCTCCTTGCTGACAGTTCAATTAAAAGTTTTTTGTATCATTATATTATCATGACATGTCGCATTCAGTTTTTTTACCTCATCATAGATGACAGCCATGGTAGATCCAGAGTTTACCCACCTACACACACAATTGCATCACATAATATCAGACAGTATACAAAGATAAGTAATATCTATAAATGTGTTTCTGCAACAGGATATCTTCCAATGACCTGAGTAAATAGTGTGAAAATAACTCAAAAATGAACTTTTTAATAGTCTCTGAAAACCACACACACATCTGTAATAACCACAACTAAACAAGTTTGTATTATTCATGTGACAGCTATTTCAGTATGATGAGTGAAAGTTGCATCAGTATAATCCAGTCAAATCCATCCCTTGAAGGAGAAGTTGGTCAATTATAAACAATCGTTTTCTTCGTGGCTACGAGTGAGCAACTTTCTTCCTTCACACTTGCACTTTGATCAGACCTTCTCTGACACTGCTGTGCGTTCCTCCTTTCTCTCATCAACGGTTATGGCAAGTGCCATCAGCTTTTGAACCCAGAACTCAAATATTGAAGACGGGAACTCAAACTGAATATTCTACACCCGGCAAGTATGGTAAAAAAAACAAAGGAAAAATGCATTTGATTTCCTAGCTGCAGAAAAACCTGTGACATATTATATTTAAGAGACACTCAGTGAGAATTAATATTCTGTCTTAGCCATTAATGAGACAATTAACGTGACAGATACAATAAAGATGACAGGATATAAATCTAATTTTTAAGTTTAAGGCGAGGACTTTTCATTCTAATTGGTATTTTTAAATTATATGTCAAACTGCAGCATCTAAAATATCTTTATTTATTTTATTATTTAACGTAGTGGAAAGATCTCAAACGTTCATCTTTAATCAACACAGTCTTTGAACCTTTTTAATTACACCCGGTATTCACGCATTCTTTCAATTTATCTGCAGTGTCTCATTTTAGACACCCTTAAATATCAGTATCAGTTGTCAGATATTATACTGTACGTTATAATAGACTTCAGGCAAAAAGGCAATACGTTTGTGGCTTAAATTGAATATCAGATCTCAGCTACCTTCCTAAATGTTATAAAATGGACACCACAATGCTGCTGCTTTATTTGTTTTACCACAGTTTGAAGTTTCCAGTTATGCAAAAAAAAATAGACCCAAGATTTGTCTATCAATTCACAGAGATAATTGCCATTTTGAACCACTTTTCCAGAGCACATGTTGCCTAAAGTTTAGCTTTGTGCTTACCATAGCCAAAGGCTCAGCTGTGACTAACGGCAGATGACTGCTATGGTGATGAGAAAACTAAACTAAGTAAAAATGTATTTTTAAAAAAAAGATTTCTCTTGGTCTCTAAATAGCTTTGCAGATATTGTGCTGTAGTTAACTAGAACCTAGAATCACATTATGAAACTAGTACTCACACAGGTTACTGGATAAAGTGTTAAGAATGTCACGAGGCTCAGGACCCAAACGCACAACAACACCAGAAACAGATCAGAATTAACAAGGTCTTTTAATTAAGGTCAAAACACAAAACGCTCACTTGGAGGATCAAAAACTCTAAACCAAAAAACATCTACATGGACTATCAAAAATATACTTCACACGATCAAGGGATGACTGGCAGGCTTGACGAGACAAGACGAACTGACACAAGACAAAGGGAGACGCAGACTATATATACACACTAGGTAAGGGGACACAGGTGGCAACAATTAAGGGAGGGGCTGACAATCACACTGGCGGGAAAAACACACCAGGGCAGGAATGCTCTGAAACGAGAGGGAAAGGTTACTACAAAATAAAACAGGAAATCACAAGACAAGGCAAAAGTGTCACAATCTTAAGGAGAACCCAAATGCAGCACTCGAGAAACCAAGGAGAATTGGTAATATACTTTATTGGAGATTCCACTGGATCGGAGGAATACCAACCGGGCAGTATAACGCACCGGAGGACAGCGGGCAGAAGGTGAGTCAGGGACAGGCAGAGGGTCAGGGAGTAAGCGAGGCGGTCAGCGTGGATACAGGCAGGGTCGGATAACAGGCCAGACAGGATAGTCGAGGGACAGGCAGGATCAGGAAACAGGCAGAGCAGGCAGGTCGGGGACAGGCAGGGTCGGAACCGGGTAGGCAATCTAGTTTTGAACGCGGGAGAGACAAGCATGAGGCAAAGTACAATCTGGCAAAGAGTGTATGTAAGGTGCGGGTTTAAATACTGGCAGAAGCTAATGGGTGCAGAAGAGAAAGAGAGTGAGTTAACGAGTGGGTGTGGAAAACAGGTGAGACAGGTGAATGGAAAACTACTGGTGAATGATGGAGCAGACTATGACAGAACCCCCCCCCTTAATGGACGGCTCCTGACGTCCCTAAATGCTAATCTACAGATGAGGGTGGGAGGTGGGATTAATACTCATCTGAAAAAGTTCTTTCGGCCTCCCTCCCCTGTGGGAATCTGCATCCTCATCAGAAACCTGCCCCTCGCTGTCCTCCTCTGAAGAGCTGACGGTAAGAGGAGAGACTCTCCCTGTGTCTCTGCCCATCGACGTGACGGTCTTAGATGGTTGCTCGGGATTACGCCGATGGAACTCCCTGATGAGCCGGGGGTCCAACACATGACGAGCTGGAACCCAAGACCTCTCCTCAGGGCCGTAACCCTTCCAGTCCACCAGGTACTGGACTCCTCTTCCTCTGCGACGGGAACGAAGAAGGCGTCGGAGAGTGTACGTAGGCCCGCCGTCAATCATCCGGGGGGGTGGTGGGGGAGGGATCGCAGGAACCAAGGCACTCTCTCGGACAGGTTTGATCCTGGAAACGTGGAAGGTGGGATGGATCCGCAGAGTCCGAGGCAGTCTTAGCCTTACTGCTGCAGGATTGATTATCCTGACAATCTCAAAAGGTCCAATGAATTTAGGTGCAAGTTTCTTCGAATCCACCCGTAAAGGAATATCCTGGGAGGAAAGCCATACCTTTTGGCCCACCTGGTAGACAGGTGCTTCGGAACGTCGGCGGTTGGCAGAGGAGGCGTACCGGTTGGCCGAATAGACGAGAGTTCTCCGGGCTTGATTCCAGGTCCGTCGACAACGACGGATGAATGCCTGGACGGACAGGTAACCTCCCTCTCCAGGGCTGGAAACAGAGGGGGTTGAAGCCCGTAAGCACACTGAAATGGGGACAGCTTGGTGGCCGAACTGACCAGAGTGTTGTGGGCGTACTCGACCCAGAGCAGCTGTTTAGCCCAGGCCGCTGGGTTCTTGGAGACTATACAGCGTAAGGTCGTCTCCATCTCCTGGTTCTTTCTTTCTGTCTGACCGTTGGATTGCGGATGGAAACCGGATGACAGACTGACCGTGGCCCCAAGGAGCGTGCAGAATTCCCTCCAGAACACCGAGGTAAGTTGTGGACCACGATCGGAAACCACATCAGTAGGCAGCCCATGGAGCCGGAACACATGGAGCAGGACCAGCTCCGCCGTCTCTTTAGCTGAGGGGAGCTTGGGTATCGGCACAAAATGAGCCATCTTACTGAATCGGTCTACCACCGTCAAGATGGCAGTGTGTCCGTTGGACGGTGGCAGACCAGTAACAAAGTCCAGAGAAATGTGAGACCAGGGGCGATGAGGGATAGGCAGAGGTCGTAGGAGACCAGCAGGAGCTTGGTGAAAAGACTTGTTTTGATTGCAAACGGGGCAGGCATTAACAAATTCCCTGGTGTCCTCCTTAAGTGTTGCCCACCAGAACCTTTGCTGGACTACCTCCCATGTACGGTGGATCCCAGGATGGCAGGTGAGTCTGGAGTTATGAGCCAACTGGAGAACATCAGACCTCAACGTCTGCGGAACGAACAGGCGGTTCGGAGGACAGGCACTGGGTCTCGGCTGGTCCTGCTGGGCGGCCTTGACCCTCTCCTCCACCTCCCAGATGAGGGCGGCGACGAGCTGAGAAGTCGGAAGGATGGTGTCCAAGCCCCTGGGAATGTTACCTCCCTCTCCAAACTGACGAGAAAGAGCGTCAGCCTTAATGTTCCGAGAACCAGGGCGGTAGGAGAGGGAGAAATTGAACCGAGTGAAGGGCCCATCTAGCCTGTCGGGAATTCAGTCTGCGGGCCGACCGGATGTACTCCAAATTCTTGTGGTCGGTCCACACCAGGAAAGGTTGACTGGTCCCCTCGAGCCAGTGACGCTACTCCTCCAGAGCCAACTTCACTGCTAGCAGCTCCCGGTTTCCCACATCATAATTTCTTTCCGCTGGAGTCAAACGCTTTGAAAAGAAAGCACAGGGATGGAGTTTTTGGCTGTCCATTGCTCGCTGAGACAGGATGGCTCCCACCCCCATATCAGAAGCATCCACCTCCAAAACAAACTGTCTTACAGGATCGGGTACTCGGAGGATGGGGGCGGAGGTGAACCTGGCCTTAAGGTTCTGGAATGCCTCCTCAGCCGAGGAGGACCACTGGAACATAACCTTAGAGGAGGTCAGGGCTGTGAGAGGAGCGGCCAAGGTACTGTATCCACGAATGAACCTCCGGTAGAAGTTGGCGAACCCGAAGAACTGTTGTAGCCGCTTCCGGGAATCTGGAACCGGCCAGGAAGTGACTGCATCAACCTTGGAAGGATCCATCTCGATGCTCCCTTGTCCCACGATGTATCCCAGAAAAGAGACAGAGGATGTGTGAAACTCGCACTTCTCCGTTTTAACAAACAGCGAGTTCTCGAGCAATCTCCTGAGAACCACCTGGACGTGGTGCACGTGTTCTTTCAGCGTCTTGGAAAATATCAGGATGTCATCCAAGTAAACAAACACGTGTCGGTCCAACATGTCTCGGAGCACGTCATTTACCAACGCCTGGAATACTGCAGGGGCGTTGGTAAGCCCAAAAGGCATGACTAGGTACTCGTAGTGCCCCGAGGTGGTGTTGAAGGCTGTCTTCCACTCATCCCCCTCGCGAATACGTACCAAGTGGTACGCGTTACGCAAGTCCAGCTTAGTGAATATGGTTGCTCCCTGCAACAACTCAAACGCAGAAGAGATAAGAGGCAGAGGGTATCGATTCTTGATCGTAATGTCATCAAGACCCCGAAAGTCGATACAGGGCCTTAGGGTCTTGTCTTTCTTCTCTACAAAGAAGAACCCTGCGCCAGCAGGTGATGAGGACGGGCGAATAATCCCAGCCGCCAGAGCGTCATTGATATAAGTCTCCATGGAAACTCTTTCCGGAGCAGACAGGGAGTACAATCGACCCCTGGGAGGGCTGGTGCCGGGATGCAGGTCGATGGCACAGTCGTAGGGCCGGTGTGGTGGTAGGGAAGTAACCCTCGACTTGCTGAATACTTCCTTGAAGTCCAGATATTCCGGTGGAACTCCTGTAACATCCAGAACTTGGATGGGGTTCCCCGAGCGTTGAGGCGCGGCAGCCTGTTTCAGACAGATCTGGTGACAAGAGGGGCTCCATCCCAAAATGGCTCCCGTCTCCCAGTCAATGTTAGGGTTGTGGCGGCGGAGCCATGGGTAACCCAGGATAAGCGGGATATGTGGAGACCGGAGAACATGAAACTGAATAGTCTCGTGATGGTTCCCAGACAGGAGCATGTGAACGGGTACAGTCTGATGAGTCACTGTCCCCAGCAGGTGACCGTCTAAGGCGTTGGCTGGAACTGGGCGAGATAAGGGAACCCGGTCTATTCCCAACTGCAGCATAAGCTCTTCATCCATAATACTCGCGTCCGAACCAGAGTCAATAAAAACTGCAAGAGCCTGAGAGCTATCCGGTAATAGCAACCTGGCATGGCTCAATGGTCTCTGAGCGGGAACACATCCAGGGGTTTGGCTCACCAGTATGTTCCGCATTACTGCTGAGCCTTTCCTTTTACCGGGCAGTGAGAAACAAAATGCCGGCCCGGCCGCAGTAGAGACACAGGTTACGACGTCTGCGATGCTCACGTTCCTCCAAAGTGAGGTTGGTGCGACCCACTTGCATGGGCTCATCCCCCCCTGGTTGCGGCTCTGGAGTGAGGTGAGGAGTCGCAGCCAAACTCGGACGTCGGGACGCCCAGGCATGTTGAACTTCCGCCGATCGTCGCTCCCGTCTCCGTGTCTGGATGCGCCGATCCATGCGGGAAGTCAGTTCAATCAACCCATCCAGTGAATTGGCCAGATCAAACAACACCAGCTCGTCTTTAATGTAATCCGCCAACCCACGCTGATAGGCGTCACACTGGGCTGCAGAATTCCAGTTGCTGAGGCGGCTTCGGGTGCGAAACTCAATGGCATAATCCACTATAGATCCATTACCCTGGCTCAGGTTCAATAGTCCTCCTGCAGCATCTGGACCCACAGACACGGGTCCAAACACCTTGCGCAGCTCCGCAGAAAAAGCGGGGAACGAAGAGCAGGCGGGTGTTTGTTGCTCCCATTCCGCTGTGCCCCACAGTCGGGCTTTCCCAGTCAAATGATTGACCGTGAACGCCACACGAGCAGCTTCAGAATCGAAAGTGTGTGGCTGCAGTGCAAACAGGATAGAACAGTTCGTAAGAAACGGGCTGCAGCCCTCCGGTTCCCCGGCGTAGCGCTCCGGAGTTCCCACCCGAGGCTCCGGGGTAAATCCCATCAGAGGTGATGCAGAAGCGGGTGTCGACGGCATAGGAAGAGGCGCTGGAGTGGCCACTCCTGCCACTAGCTGCTGCACCGTTAGCTGCTGTAGCTGCGCAGCCAAATAGGTTAGCGTCTGGTCCTGTGAAGATGTAGCATGATGAGCCTCGGTGGCCAGGATGGCTATCTGGAGAGCGTACTCAACTCTCTCGAAACGGTCTCTTGGTGAAGAGGAGTGCGCTGGGTCCATGTTCTGGCCAGATTGTTCTGTCACAATCTTAAGGAGAACCCAAATGCAGCACTCGAGAAACCAAGGAGAATTGGTAATATACTTTATTGGAGATTCCACTGGATCGGAGGAATACCAACCGGGCAGTATAACGCACCGGAGGACAGCGGGCAGAAGGTGAGTCAGGGACAGGCAGAGGGTCAGGGAGTAAGCGAGGCGGTCAGTGTGGATACAGGCAGGGTCGGATAACAGGCCAGACAGGATAGTCGAGGGACAGGCCAACACACTCTCACTCCCTAAGCGTCCAATAGCGACGTTTGGTCAGTGTCCGTGGCGTCCAATTGTGACGCTCCTAGGCTCCTTCAGCGTCATAAAGGGACGCAAATAGCTTTCAACTGATTGCAATGTGACGCTCATAGAAGCACGGCATTCGTTTGTGTCGGCTGCCCTTAAAGGTAATGTGAGCGTCCATTCCCAGGAGTAAAGGATGGCAGAAGACACTACACTACCCAGAATCCCCAGCTATCGTTTGTACTACACCATGTGCTCTGTTTGACAAACCCCGTGATAGTCCTCAAGCTCTGTGATTGGAGAGTGTGCTCCGAGGGTTAAGCCGATTCTCGAACAGCACTTGAAATGGGATGGAACCACGGCAGACTGTCCAAAACTGGATTTGAACGGGTCCACCGCGTCCCCCCTCCCCCACCCCGTCCCCAGAACTACACATGCTGGCTATTCTGTTTCGCAACATGTTCTCTATGGCACGTCTCTACTGGGAGTTGTAGTTTTAAAAGACGTTTTCGTATTTCCCATAATAAGAAGTTGCCCGTATTAAACTGTGTACATCCCTGGAGGTTTAGGGGACAGGAAACACTCACATTTAAAACATATAATTAATAAATGGGTGAAAATTGCTTGTGCCCATTATGGGCAGTATTAATATATATACCCACATGCCAGATAAGGTCAGAAGAGCTTTATTTAACAGCTGGTCTTATGTGTGTGACCCCTGTGATAACATTACATTACATTAATTGATAAGCCTGAAACATGCACTTGTCAAGGTTCAGAGGCACATTCTGCAAATATGGCAGTAGCCATCGATCAGCTTAAGATAAGATATACTTTATTGATCCCAAGTTGGAACATTTGCGTTACATCAGCATGTGTAACAGTTAAATATGCAGTTGTGTTTATTTGAAAATCATTTAGTATAATCACACAAATTCTGTGTTTTATATTCAACAATTCTGTGTTCTTTATTTATTGATTGTTCAATACCTGACAAGGCCGGAGATGAAATATCTACATACATCTTATAAGAGTATAATACATTATGTATAATATCAGTTAAAATAAGTGCTTCAACATAGTTAACATTGCTGGAGGTATGCACAAATATTGATAGATGTCTTGTAATGCACTATTGAGGAACCTGCAACCCAAGTTTTTCATTTAGTGCAGAACTACACCACAGTTGTGTAGGCCTATATGATATGTCAATAAACCTTAGAAAATCTTGAAATCTTGAAAGGGATGTGCAAAATAGTCATTACATACAGTCTTTAATTAACTATTAGTAGAGAATAACGTGTAATGAATATACTTTATAGGGATCGTATTAATATCTAATAATAAAAATTATTATTATTAATTAAATTCAATAACATGCTTTAACCACCAGGTGTCCCTTTATGTCAGCTGTGCACCTTTATGGTGTAAATACAGCCTATCTACCAATTGGATCAAATATAAAAGCGAGCCGAATTAGTGTTGATACTGCAAGGAGACGTATTGTGTGAAAAGAAATGTAAAATGTTGTTTAATGGCTGATATATTTATCCACGTCACGTTTTCAGTTCCTCATGTTTGTCTTCTCATCAGGGCTCTATAAATACAGAACTACGGCAGATATGTAATATGTAATGCAGCCGAACCGTGTATTACAATGCCGTTATGTGATGACTTTCAAAGAGAAAAGCAAGCACACTCGGAATAAAGTATTATTATTATTTTTTTTTAAATGTTTTCGGTCTGTTTCCGGTATTTGTTAATGACGATGTGCTGTGAGACTGGAATTGCACAGGGGGAAAATAACGTAGGCTATCTTTAGATGCGGATTTTGTTAAACTAACATGTTTAGGCTGTGGACCAACACTATACATTGACGGGGAAGGGGGTAGCAATAAAGATAACACCATTAAACAGTTACACAACATAACAGAAATAATATCGATAGCAGCGTCCCTAGCAACCACCTTGGTAACAATGAAAACGTCGCGATTTCCTGAGGTAATCTTCGTAATAACTAGCAAACTAAAGATCATGTACATCCACTGCACACATAATCTGAAATAACAACTCATATTTCTCGCATCAAATGACATCAAAACGCATTTTAATGGCCAAACTAACTTTAAAATAGGCATTTTCCACGAGAATAAAACGAATTTCGGCCATGTTTTCTTTTTCTGCAGGGAGAAATTTGAAGATCATGTGACATAGACGCCAGCCATCGGAATGAATGGTGAAAAAAACGGGGTTTGTCAAACAGAGCACATGGTGTAGTCCAAACGATAGCTGGGGATTCTGGGTAGTGTAGTGTCTTCTGCCATCCTTTACTCAGAAAAAATATTTGTTTCTCCGAATCGAAGGGGAAAAAATACAAAAGCATTGCACACAATTTAAACCAATCAATGTTGTGTAATTAACAAGGATAATCTGGTGTTTTTTAGTCGATGAGTAGTGCAGATATCACTGTAAAATCAATCGACAGTAAGAGGAATACTTACTTCCGGGTGTACAATTCTCCGTTATCCAATGGGAATGGACGCTCACATTGCCTTTAAGGGCAGCCGGCATAAACGAATGCCGTGCTTCCATGAGCGTCAAATCCCGACGCAGATGGGAATACATTGCAATCAGTTGAAAGCTATTTGTGTCCCTTTATGACGCTGAAGGAGCCTAGGAGCGTCACAATTGGACGCCAAGGACACTGACCAAACATCGCTATTGGACGCTTAGGGAGTGAGAGTGTGTTGGACAGGCAGGATCAGGAAACAGGCAGAGCAGGCAGGTCGGGGACAGGCAGGGTCGGAACCGGGTAGGCAATCTAGTTTTGAACGCGGGAGAGACAAGCATGAGGCAAAGTACAATCTGGCAAAGAGTGTGTGTAAGGTGCGGGTTTAAATACTGGCAGAAGCTAATGGGTGCAGAAGAGAAAGAAAGTGAGTTAACGAGTGGGTGTGGAAAACAGGTGAGACAGGTGAATGGAAAACTACTGGTGAATGATGGAGCAGACTATGACAAAAAGACAAAAGGACTGAACTAAATAAATTAACTTAACACAACTGTCTCGACACCACAGTACCCCCTCCTTTACGGACGGCTCCGGACGGCCCAGCGAGTTCAGGATGGCTTTTGTAAAAATCCTTTATCAGGTTCTGGTCCACTATGAAGCTAGATGGGATCCATTCCCGCTCTTCCGGTCCATAACCCTCCCAGTCCACTAAAAACTGCTGACCCCTTCCTCGTTTTCTGAACTTCAGCAGACGCTTGACAGTGTAGACCAGACCTCCATCAATGATCCTGGGAGGAGGGGGGGGCTTGGAAGCGGGAACCATTTTGCTTTCCTAGACCGGCTTGAGTTTGCTTATCAAAGATAATATATTGTAAATTTGACTGGGATTGTACCATAATTCAATCAGCTCAATCAACAAAGAAAAACAAAGAAAATGCCCATTTTAACTTTTTATTACTCCATTGAAGTGCAAAGTACATTTTATAGTGTCTTGGACATGTTGTTACGGCCCCAACCTCTACTCCGCGGTAGTGGCTTGTGCTGAGACCCGCAACATGAAAGAATACACGCAATAACCGGTACTTGGTAACGAGCATTTATTGATAATCAGCCGTTTGCTCACACAAGTGAAATGGGAAACAAAAAGAGGTCTGGAGGAGTGGCCAAAAGGAACAAACAGAAGGAGGGAACCCGAGCCAGCCACACCACGGGCCGTAGGACCCAGAACTCCCCCGCCTAACCAACAATCAAATATAAACCCTATGGAAAACAAAATAAAGCCGCAAAAACTGGACTACCAGTTCCTCCAGACTAAACATAAACACATCTGCAAAAATATGGCCTACAGCTCAAAATGGCAAAGAGGTATTCTAAGGAGAGTGTCTCCAGCGTTAGGATAGGCGAGACATCCTTCTCCTCCAGCTTCTCTTTATATACACACGGCTGAGTGGAATTTGGAAGACCTGGGCAGAGGCGGAGCCAGGGGCAGACCAGGTGCACCTGGGCAGAGGCGGAGCCAGGGGCAGACCAGGTGCACCTGGGCAGAGGCGGAGCCAGGGAGACAGAAAACAAGGAGGTTACTTAACACATGTCTACACAGACATCAACTCAAAGGCCCATTCCCAAACCGCCCCCTACAGCCTACTACCCCTCCGTTTGCGCGTTCACGCGGAGTGTCCGCCATATTGAGGGCTGTTCCAAAGCAACGAGTGTGGAGGGGGAGTGGGCTATCAAGCCCTCAAACAGCGAGTCTGCAGCGGTGCTGACTTGAGACCGGTCTCTACCTGACCGGAGTCACGCTGTGTGTGTCCGTCAGGAAACACGCTGTTTACAAGTAGTTCCAGCAAACATCCACTGATAAATTGCGATGTTAACAACCTCATGATAACCTCATATGTTTTTAACTTAGGATCATACCTGTGTTTAGTCTAGAAAAAGGTAAATGTGTGCATTTTATTATAAAGTTGTGTATATTTACAGACCGTTGCAAAAACTAAGAAGCTTATAAACATCAGGTTTAAAACTAAAAGAGCTTCGAAACACAATGAAAGATGTGTGGAGTTTTATTTGAGTTATTCATTTAAACTTTTTGTCTAAGAGATGCTGATTTGAAACCGTTGTTAGATACAGTTACGGCATTTCCTGTTTCTGCCGGAGAGAAGGGAGGCCGTCCCAAAGCTTGCTGCTGTATTTACTCCCTCCATCTGACAGGAGGGAGCCTCGTTGAGCTGCGAGTGTGGCTACAGATGGAGTTCACTCCATCACGGAGGGGTAGGGTCGAGGGAGTGGTTTGGGATTGGGCCAAAGTCAACAATTTCTCTGAAGAATGTGCTGACATGGGGGTTTACATTGCCATGCCTCTTTTTGGCTTTCTAGCCCGTCTCAGGATTAATGCCCAGGATGCACCTGAAAACACTAAGCCAAGACAACAATTTCAATTTTACATAGATGTATATGTTGCCTCATTTATTTTAAGGCACATGCAGCGGTGCCTCTTTCAATTTAAGTAAAACCTGCACCAAAGAAAGAAATTAGTATTTAAAGCCAAGCAAGAGCGATAAAAGCAAGAAAATCACTTAATTTGTTGTGTTATCACAGAGGATGGTCTGAATACAGTATTTTACTATGAAATAATACAGTAACATGTTGTGAAATCCTGGTAATATTTTTACAGTGTGTCAAATAAACACTTTCGATGTTTATAAAGTATTGCAATTAGTAAAATGAATCTCACGCCTCGAAATGCCACCAAAGTCATTCATACAATATAAATAGTTTTTCAGATGTATTTGTTTCCTGGCCTGGATTGTATGAAACAATAAAGAACGTTTTAAAAACTAAGTAGTACCCTGTATCAAGATTGATGCAAAACAAGTTAAATTTGACCTTTTTATAGAGATTTAGCACACAAAAAACACTTGGTCGATTTTGATGATTGACATCTCTTTTTAACCGTTAGAGCCATAGAATCGAGGGGAAGTCCCTAAATCCACCTACACATTACCAAATAAGGAGTGAGAGTGATGCGTAGCCAGAATACCCAAAAACCGGAAGCTGTCATGCACTCTAGTAGCTATCATAGCAGCTAATATGAAATCTCAGTTTATTACATAAAAATGGAATGATGGATTATCAGTAATCATTTCTAAGTGACACAGACACATTGGATTAACCTATGGATTAACCTTCAGCCGCGTTGTTATCGTTTTAATGCCATTGAACCAACCCTGTCTCCTAAAAATTACGTTCCCACAGAACTAAACTGCATTCTCAATTACGTTTAGGTAGAAACGTATTTTCTCTCACGTTACGTTTGTTATGAACGTATCTCAAATACGTTTATTTTCTACATATTTTGCCATTTATTGTCTTGCTTATAATAATGATAATAGTTATTTATAAATATCATTTTAGAGCACACATTTGAAATCGAGAATCTCGATATATGGTTAAATTAAAATCAGTAGGCGAGGCTGTAATTTCGCCAGCTGTTACTCTCATGAGCGAGGCAGAAAATAATAGTTTTAACATGCCAAAAAGCTGCTGTGTCGTTTATTGCACCTCAAACATTAAAACAAATCCAGAGTTACGTGTTTCTGTACTTCCTCTAAGAAGAAAGGACAGTAACAGAAGATCTCTGTGGCTTCAGGTTTGATCGCCGTTCAAATGACAGCGTTGGTTTCCCCAAAAGTGGGCGGGGCTGTAAAGTGACTTAGATTTTACTCTCATCTATTATTCAAAACCATTGTATTTATTCTAATGTGAATTACATGCCAGTGTTTTATCTTTTTATTTATTTGTTTTTATTTTAAATCGTATAATGTCTGACTTTTTTTCCGTCTGTGAGGAAAAGAAATGGGGCTTAGAGCCTCAAAATACTGAAATCTGTATTTTTTCAAATCTTTTCCTTCTAATTTGTTATTATTTTCTAAATAACACACTGTTATTTACTCAACAATAACACACAATTATCCTTGTTTTTATTTATTCATTTAATTCTATAATCTTGGGCTTTTTAGCCGTAAATAAAGTCACCGGAAACAGACGGGACATTTCGAGCGATACACACCACAAACCCACCAAACTGATTACCCAAGATCCTCAGCTTGAAGCTCGTTGATTGGATGTTTTAGCCGCAATGCACGCGGGGATATGGTGTTACTAAGATATGATATCCGACAACGAAAAATAAAATAATACCTAATTCAGAGTGTTCTTGCTTTTCTCTTTGGAAGTCATCACATAACAGCATTGTAATACACGGTTCGGCTGCATTAAATATTACACATCTGCCGTAGTTCTTTATTTATAGAGCCCTGATGAGAAGACTTCTGGACAAACAGGAGAACTGCTGCCAAAACTGAATACTTGACGTGGATCATAAATATATCAACAATTAAACAACATCTTCAATTTCTTTTGCCAAAATACGTCTCCTTGCAGTATCAACAGGGTTGGGTTGTAACGGAATACATGTAACGGCGTTACGTAATCAGAATACAAAAATCAAGTAACTGTATTCAGCTCGCGTTACATTTGAAAAATGAGTAATCTGATTACAGTTACTTTCGCAAACCTGAAGTGAATACATTTTGGATTACTTATTGGAATTATTGATGGAAATATTTCCTCACAACATTTAATATTCATTATTAAAGGTACAGCCGAATCATCACAGCGCACAAAAACTTTTACCGCCACAGATGGACCAAAAAAGGAGCGAAAAAAAAGGGGCGGGTCCGCTCAGTGAAACAATAACAACGAAACATGGAGGAACAAAAGTCTGCGTTTAAGTCGTGTGTGTGTGTAGAGGTGTGTGTGGTTAAAACACATCAGCCTGCGGTCGCTCTTTTGCCTTATGATTCTGAAGGTAAACACAGCGAAGCCGGTGCGTGAAAGGCACTGCACGCTCGTCTTCTGAGTTAACCCTCCCGCTGCCTCCTGGTGCTGCAGAGATTTCATGAAGTGAAGGAGGTGTTCCTTCTATAAAACAGCTGTGGGAGTGTCACGGACATGAATTCATAGATCAAGGCAGACTGGTGCACAGAGTCTCCTGTTTTGCCAATCCGGTGCTTAAACAAATATAGCTCTACACCCCTGGCCGACATGTCCTTAAAATGAAGTCCGAGTTCGACATTTTAATTAATGTCCTGCCAACACTGGCAGGACAGAAGGCGACACGCCCGTTCTAAGCCGTGTCCCTCACTCCTCACATCCCAAGCTGCATCCCCAAAAAGTGTATTATGTTGTTGCATCGTTTCAAAGGTTATGTTTCAGTTGTGCTCTTGATACGCCATTAAAACAGTAAAAACACGTTCAGTTTCCTTTTGCTTTTTGTGTCTCCTGTTCACCAAAACATACCCATCTGTGATGGAAAAAGAAAGTAATCCAAAAGTAATCAAAAAGTAATCTGATTACGTTTTTAAGACACGTAACTGTAACTGTATTCAGATTACTTTCAGAGCCATATATTCAGTAATCAGTAACTGATTACATTTACAAAGTAACCCTCCCAACCCTGAGTATCAATAGTAATTCGGCTGACTTTTATATTTGATCCTATTGGTATATAGGTTATATTTACACCATAACGGTGCACAGCTGATAGAAAAGGACTTGTAGTTTTTAAAGATATTACTGATTTTCTTTGAATATCAGAATGTAAATACTGAGTTGAGAGCATAGTCAGGGGATTTGGGTGATGGGAGACACACCTATGGAATCACAATTTCCATAGCTTACCATTAAATGACGGATATGCCTTTCTGTCTGTGATGTTTTACAAATGAGATATTAATGTGTAGAAGTAAAACAAGGGAAATAGTATAGCAATATCCTGTAAAATTATGTAAAAACATGAATAAAACTACACATCTTCAGATGTTATACATACATAAGTGTCTACACTAATAATACAAAGTTATTATTAGTATGCTGTGTGTACCTTGTGTGCACCGCCTAGTGGTTAAAGCATGTTATTTAATTATTTTTGTTGAATAATGTTATTTGATTAAAACAATATTAAGAGTACATACTTTCATAGGGGGAAAGTAGAAGGTCAATGATAGAAATATTATATAGAATATAAAAAGTCAAGAAGATACTAAGTGATCTCTACAATAAAACAGTTTAGTGCCGGATGTACACAGATATTAATAGGAGGATGTGCAAAACAGAAAAACGAATGAACCTTTATTAACATATTAAAGAATACTTTAGGTTAAGGTCTTCTTTTAAACAAGAAAAGAGCTTTGGGGGTATCTATCTACAGATGAATATTAAGCCTGACAAAGTACTTAACGTCTAAAATATTGCTTTCCTGCAATGTTAACTATGTTGAAGCACTTATTTTAACTGATATTATACACATTAATTATACTCTTATGTATGTAGTAGATAGTATAAGAAATGTGCAGAATATGACAGTTTAATGGTGGAGGTATACAGTACACACATATTGATAGATGTCTTGTAATGCGCTGTTGAGGAACCTGCGACCCAAGTTGTGTATAAGATCAATACACCTTAGAAAATCTTGAAATATTGAAAGGGATGTGCAAAATAGCCATTATACAGTTTTTAATTAACTATTAGTAGAGAATAACGAGTAATGAATATACTTTATAAAGATCTGCAGATAAATGTTTAGTCTTCTCAAGCACCAACTATCAAATATCTCTCCTGATTGTTGGCACTTGACAATCATCTTTCCCTGAATGTTACTCAGGTGTAACTAAAGTCTGTTAAGGGTTGTTTATATTCCACATCATTAATCAGAATCTGCAAAGTAACTAAACTAAATGTAGTGAAGTAAAAATACCAGGTTAACCTCTGAATTGTAGTGGAGTAGAAAGAATTACAAAGTAACAATGAGCTGTCGTGTGGGTATATATTAATGCTGCCCATTATGGATACAAGCGATTTTCACCCGTTTAGTAATTACATGTTTTAAATGTGTACACACCAATGTGTTTCCTATCGCCTAAACCTCCAGGGCTGTACACAGTTTAATACTGTCAACTTCTAAATTTGGGAAAAACGTCTTTTAAAACTACAATTCCCAGTAGAGACGTGCCATAGAGAACATGTTGCGAAACACAATAGCCAGCATGTGTAGTTCTCGGGGGGCGTTCGAGTCCAGTTTTAAATAGGTTTCGTTCCATTTCAAAGAGCTTGACGCTCGGCGTAACCTTGGTGCAACATCACGGGGTTTGTCAACGGGACTGTAGTCCCAAACAATAGCTGGGGATTATGGGTAGTGTAGTGTCTTCGGCCATCCTAAATCTCGAAATGTCCCGTCTGTTTCTGGTGACTTTATTTACGGCTAAAAAGTATGCTAAAAAGCATGCTAAAAAGCCCAAGATTATAGAATTAAACGAATAAATAAAAACAAGGATAATTCTGTGTTATTGTTGAGTAAATAACAGTGTGTTATTTAGAAAAGAATAACAAATTAAAGCTGCAAGCAGCGTTGAGCGGGTCTTCGACGTTCCGCAGGCTGTTGTCCGCACGTCGACGTGTGTGTCTAGGTGTCTCGAGGACTCGGCCGATCGGACGAAATATTTAGGAGTTACGGCAGTATTACGGCAGTATTACGGCAGTAACACAAACGTTGTGTTTGATGGCGGGTGATCTGTCGCCATGGCAACGGCATATGATGACATCCCAGACATCGAGCTGTTGAGGGCCGGACCATTAATGATAGTCTGAAGTCTGGTGCTGTTTGGACAATTTTCCATTGACTTACAAGAACATCGTATTTTTGGGCGTTTCCATGGAAACGGCATTCGTTGAGATTTCAGATTTCACTTGGAGCTGTTGAGGCATGGACCATCAGCCATCATATGAAGTCTGGTGCCGTTTGGAACCTTTTCCGTTGAATTAGGACAACACCGTGTTTCATGGCGAGGGACGCGTTGCCATGGAAACGGCATATGATGACATCCCCTAATTGACATAGAGCTGCTGAGGGCCGGACCATTAGTTAACATCTGAAGTCTGGTGCCGTTTGGAATCTTTTCCATTGAATTAGGGCAACACCGTGTTTCATGGCGAGGGACGCGTTGCCATGGAAACGGCATATGATGACATCCCATAATTGGCGTAGAGCTGTTGAGGGCCGGACCATTGATGATAGTCTGAAGTCTGGTGGTGTTTGTATGATTTTCCATTGAATTACGACAACATGATGTTTGACGGCGAGGGATGCGTGCGTTACCATGGCAACGGCATACATTGAGATTTCCGATTTCACGTAGAGCTGTTGAGGGCCGGACCAGTGATGATAGTCTGAAGTCTCGTGCTGTTTGGACGATTTTCCATTGACTTACAACAACATCGTATATTTTTTGGCGGGGGATGCGTTGGCATGGAAACGGCATACGTTGAGATTTCAGATTTCATGTAGAGCTGTTGAGGGCCGGACCATTGATGATAGTCTGAAGTGTGGTGGTGTTTGGATGATTTTCCATTGAATTACGACAACATGATGTTTGATGGCGAGGGATGCGTTGCCATGGCAACGCCAAATGATGACATCCCATAATTGACATAGAGCTGTTGAGGGCCAGACCATTAGCCATCATATGAAGTCTGGTGCTGTTTGGAGGATTTTCCATTGACTTACGACAACATGATGTTTCATGGCGAGGGACGCGTTGCCATGGAAACGGCATACGTTGAGATTTCAGATTTCACTTGGAGCTGTTGAGGGCCGGACCATTGATGATAGTCTGAAGTCTGGTGGTGTTTGGATGATTTTCCATTGAATTACGACGACATGATGTTTGACGGCGAGGGATGCGTTTCCATGGAAACGGCATACGTTGAGATTTCAGATTTCACGTAGAGCTGTTGAGGGCCGGACCATTAATGATAGTCTGAAGTCTGGTGCTGTTTGGACGATTTTCCATTGACTTACAACAACATCGGATGTTTTGGCGAGGGATGCCGTTTCCATGGAAACGGCATACGTTGAGATTTCAGATTTCACTTGGAACTGTTGAGGCATGGACCAGTGATATAAAAGTGAAGATTGGGGGACGATGGGACCGTGTCCATTGGATTTACAGCGACACCGTTGTTTATGGCGAAGGATCCGTTGCCATGGTAACGCCAAATTAAGTGACATCAGATTTGACCTAGAGCTGTTCAGGGCTGTGGTGCTAAACGTCATGTGAAGTTTGGTGGCGTTCTGAGAATGTCAGTTTGAGTTATGACATCATCGGGTTCCATGGCGAGGGACCGCCAAAAATCGTACGAACGCGAACTTTGGCGACAAATCACGGCTACGCCGTGCGAAAGAAAAAAATTCTCGTGATAACTTAAGCTCTCCCATGTCTCGCGAAGCTACCCGAGGAATTTCGAGGCGTACGATAAAAGTCCCTAGGAGGAGATAGATTTCGTAGGTACGCGAAATAGGGCAAAAAACGTGGGAGTAAATACGTTTCTAGATAGACGTATTTGGGGTGAGGTGAGGCACAGATGAGATCTGCCTCACCTCAGAATGCGTCATCCCACAGAAACTGTCTGGAAAGCGGGCCCTAAGCGCATGCCTGCACCATCTCAATGTATGTCACCAATGCAATGTTTGTAGATCCCTTTATTACATGTATCCTCGCCATCCATAGTCTCTAAATAACTTATTTCACGTATATATGATATTTAAGCTCGCTGGTCTCATCATACAACGGCAATGAAAAAAGCACCAGGGGAGGCAGCCATAACCTCTGCCACACTGCAGGGGGCGCAAGTGAGCCCACAGGTTCTTGTTGCTACTGTTATTCTACGCAGAGACGGTAGACGCAAACAACAAACTAGACTTTTGAAACTACAGGAAGATAAGGAGGACTTTTACAAAAAAGTAATAGAGAGTCCAGAAGGATAGCATGGACTTCAATTTCAAGTCAAGGTAAGACCACCATAGTAATGAAAATGGGATCTTACTAAGAAAGAACAATCCAATATTTAGATTTTGGGTATCCTTTTGTTGAACGGTCTGTTTAAAATGAATCGAAGCATCAGACTAAAAAAGCTTTTGAAAATAACCTAATATTTTGATTAAGGTCAAAATATAATATTTATAAATGTGACTCTGAAAGAGTCAGTGCCTCACCAGCCATGAACCTCACCGCACGTCACTGCATTTAAGCATGGTGTAGTTTATAATCTATCAATCGAGAAGACTAAGTATCACCTGTGTGCAGCTCACAAAAAACAATTGTGAGAAACATATATTATGCAGGAAATGTATTCATTTGTTGAAAAACAAAGCATCTCTGATTCGGGAGGAAAAGCTTCATCCCCCTTAACATCTGAGTTACTACTGATGGCATAGCATGAATGATAGTGGGTGTATGAGGGTGTCACTACTGAGAAACATCAAACAAAATCAAAACCCTACATTTGAAAACAGGTTTGCATTCCTCCACTTAAGGTGACGTTATCATTGAAAACAATAAAAGCTAATTGTTTCGATGCAGAATTTATCAATTGAATCGTTAGAGCAGAACAGAATGTAGCCTGAGTTGCGTGCAGCCTTTAGTTTCACCAGGTGGAAACATTGTCCATATAATGTTAATACATGCAGAAGTAGACAGTAAGAGGCCCCTGACAATATCTCTGACTGCTTATTTTTAACTGCTAGTGTTGGCCGCTGAAACCCCCAGAATTCAGCGATTTGTCCAATACAAATCTTTACATTGCTTTCATACAGAAGTTCCACTTTACTGATGCCTTTCTTTAAGGTTTCTCTAAACATGAGCTGTGCATGCTTGTATGGCACTTTCGTCCCGAGCAGCATACACAGAG
Source organism: Pseudochaenichthys georgianus (assembly GCF_902827115.2). NCBI lineage: Eukaryota > Metazoa > Chordata > Actinopteri > Perciformes > Channichthyidae > Pseudochaenichthys > Pseudochaenichthys georgianus. Next base: position 13,541,250 of record NC_047523.1, read on the forward strand.
AAAATCAGCCAGGACAGAGTCCCCAGACACTGATCCCCTGGGTTTTTTATCCCCAAATGTTCATTAACCAAAAACGAAACACAACCGCTCAGTTTCACTGGTAATTTTAGGATACCGTCAATCACAGATTCTGGTAAGGCAATGTCTAAATGTGGATTTGAAATTACACTTACCAGTTCTGAAGATGTGTTAGTATCCTGCCGACAACGCCAATGTGTAAGGGAAACTTCTGCAGCAATGGAGAGACACGAGGAGAGTTGGAGCTTTGATGTCAAACATTCGTGTTTTATTACAAGTATCGGCCGGAGAATTTCACATCACAAGTCACAGCAGCCAGAGGTTCTGACTGCACGGGTGGGTTGCCACATCAATTCTGCCCAGCCTCTCTCTCGATAGACCTTTTAACGAGTTTACAAAGAGTTAATCAACAGCTAGGAACACTGGAGATATCCCCAACATCTGGAGACACTGAATCCCTTGCCTGACTCTTAGGCTCTGTGAGCGATAGTTGACCGGTCATAAAACTGAGAATAAGTGCAGCAGCACATTCTTTAAAGTAGATAACAGAGTCAGGGTTGGTTATTAACGTCAACAGACAATAAGGTTAAATATCTTAGGAGAAAGGAAGAATTATTCTCTAACATTTTCAACCCGTAACTTTACATGGAGGCTGCCGCATACCTCAAATCATCTTTGTAATATCTATCAAACTATAGATCCTACATATCGACTGGACGTGGATTCTAAAAGTACAATATACACTTCTCGCTAGAAATCTAATCAAAAAGCATTTTAATGGCCAAACTATCCTACAATTTAGGATTTTACAGAGAGTGTTATTTGTGAATAAACGACCCTCTGTAACGTTTTCAATCAACGGGGGCACTAGAGGTCGAAAACTTTAAAACGTGATTATAGGTCGTATTAAGCGCTTGAACAAACAACATATTTGGTCGTAATAAGGGCTTGAACAATCGACCTATTTGGTCGTATGAGTTGGAGGACTGGTTGTTCCTTTCCCTGATTACTATGATCACACAAGTGTTTTTTCTTATTCTGGCCTTGTGTATCTACATCTCATAATTTGTCCATTCGCCTACAACGCATCCCGCACCAGATGCAGGGTTCGTACGGGTGCTGGAAATCCTTGAAAATGCTTGAAATTGTATGAGGTGTTTTCAAGGTTTGAAAAGTGCTTGAATGTTGGGAATGGTGCTTGCATTTGGGATAAAGTGCTTGAAATTCTACATGCTTTACTTCGCTTTTTAAATTAAAAGAAAATAAAGAAGTCAGAGCGCGCTTAATTGCTTCGCTTTTACATAAAACAGCTCTGCTCCGGCCTTCCCGCGCCATGCGCGTGACCAGCAAGTGTTTTTGTTACGTGTGACCTGGGCTATAGGCGCGTTCACACCACAGTACTTTTCCCACTTTAGTTCCGATATAGTTCCGAAATGTCGCGTTCACATCAAAAAGAGCTGGAACTAAAATTAGTTCATCAGAACCTTTTTTACCCCTTTTTTCATCCCTGCTGGAGAGCAGCTACTTTCGTGGGAGAAAAAGGTTCCTATGTCTGATTGGCTGGGCGGAATGCAAACCACGGCCCGTAAAACTCCAAAATAGTTTTGTGAAGCCGCCATTTTATTATCCTTGCATTAGCATTATTAGCATTAGCATTAGCCCAGCGCAGAAACGCAGAGAGACTAACTTATGGCAACACAAAACAAAACATGGGAGCGGTGGAGATGAGGAGGTGTCGGCGTTCTGGCTATTTACTCAGAAGGCTTCAGTAGAAGCTGCTGGGACTCCCAGCAGCTTCTACTGAAGCCAGTCCCCAACTCCAGGGACTTCCGGCCGGGGACTTCGGGTGGCAGTATACGCGTGAAGTTGTTTGCAAAAAATAACGATGGGAGAGCTGACGAGCCACATGAAAGGTACGCCGCAGTGGAGCATTTTAGATTAGGCTAACGTTGCAGGCTGTTGTAATTCAACCCAGTCTCATGGCATTTCATGTTATAGTCACGAAATATAATCTATTGATTCGACAAAGAGCAATTTTAAAAGCAATGTATTTCTACTGACCCGAAGACACATTTTCGTTTGTATTACTGGTCTGGGGGAAGCTCGCGAGTGTGTGTGTGTTTGTGTATTTTTGCGTTTGCGCAAGAAACACTGGCTGTTGTTATGCTTGCTGTGACGTTAAATTACTCCGTTCTCCGCTTTTAATTATGCCGTTACAAGCTTCAAAGTTGTATTTATCATCTGAATTTGCCGAAACAAGTTTAATATTCTGAAAGCCAATACTTTGTTGATTTGAAAACAGATGAAAACGAACACGAATCAATAGATTACATTTATTTCGTGACTATAACACGAAATGCCGTGAGACTGGGTTGCGTAATTAGACCTTAGCTTGTTAGTATGTTGTTATAAATTATAAACTGAGGATTTGACCGCGTCGCTGGTTGACACTTTTAGAAACAGGCTTTTATATAAAAGCTTGAAGTATTTTACAAGTAAAACTACATTTTGCTTTAATCCCATCATGTAATTGTAGAATGAACACAGTCTTCCTTTGAAGATGTATAAGTCAGATGTCTTGGGTAGTCAAAATTACCTACAAATCATTGTACACGTTTGTAAATATTAGTTACCTTTGTGAGTCTATGTTTATGCAGCTCTGCATGATTTTGTGGATACAATTCAGGCTAATACGCTACCAGAGGTGGTATAAGTACTCAGATATTGTATTTGATTAAAAGTATAAGTACTCAGATGTTGTACTTGAGTAAAAGTAGAAGTACTCAGATATTGTACTTGAGTAAAAGTAGAAGTACTCAGATCTTGTACTTCATTAAAAGTAGAAGTACCAGAGTGTAGGAATACTCAGTTACAGTAAAAGTCCTGTATTCAAAATGTTCCTCAAGTAAAAGTAGAAAAGTATTATCATCAAAATATAGTGAAAGTAGCGACAGTAAAAGTAGTCGTTGTGCAGATTGGTCCATTTCAGAATATTATATATGATATGTTTTATAATGATTGATCATTAAAGTATTCTCAAAGCTGGTAAAGGTGCAGCTAGTTGTAATGACTTTGTATACTGCAGGGTAGCTTGTGAATTTACTCCTGGTGGAACTAAAGTCTGGTTTAAGAGTTGATTAGATTTCACATCATTCATCCACATCTGTAAAGTAACTAAAGGTATTAAATACATGTAGTGGAGTAAAAGTACACCATTTACCTCTGACTTATGTTTACTGCCAACCTAAAATTACCTCAAAAATAGTAATCAATAGTGTATTGAAAAGTTATTTAGCTCAGCCAGGTTATATGGGATGGGATGCCCAGTCTACGTACAGATGGGTCACTCATTTTGAAATAGTAAACTTAGTTTTCTTTTCTTTAATTTTTCATCCTCATGTAGAATGCTATTATGAAACACACATTTGGTTGTTTATAGTATAAAGAACATCTGATTTAATGTCAGATGTTGTACTTGAGTAAAAGTAGAAGTACTCAGATATTGTACTTGAGTAAAAGTAGAAGTACTCAGATCTTGTACTTCATTAAAAGTAGAAGTACCAGAGTGTAGGAATACTCAGTTACAGTAAAAGTCCTGTATTCAAAATGTTCCTCAAGTAAAAGTAGAAAAGTATTATCATCAAAATATAGTGAAAGTAGCGACAGTAAAAGTAGTCGTTGTGCAGATTGGTCCATTTCAGAATATTATATATGATATGTTTTATAATGATTGATCATTAAAGTATTCTCAAAGCTGGTAAAGGTGCAGCTAGTTGTAATCACTCATTTTGAAATAGTAAACTTAGTTTTCTTTTCTTTAATTTTTCATCCTCATGTAGAATGCTATTATGAAACACACATTTGGTTGTTTATAGTATAAAGAACATCTGATTTAATGTGAGGTAGGGAAATAATCATTTGAGTATGTGTATATAAATATGTAATTTACAACAGCTGTAAGATACTTGAAAAGCTTGAAAATGCACCTTGAAAATGCTTGAAAAGTGCTTGAATTTGACTTTGGAAAAGGTGTAAGAACCCTGCAGATGGCTTTGCTCCATACTGTTTTATACTTTATTTACCTCTCCTCTATTCCTGTTCAGAAAATCACTTCTATCTTGTAATATTTTAAAGCCACACGTCATGTTTTTTTGCCATATGTTATTACAGTGTTTTCGTATTGATACAAAAAAAGTTGTTATTTATTTTTGACAGCCTGATCATTTAGAATGGAACTAACAGCAGGTTGGGAATGATTCATCTTTTGTCTAAGTAGCAGCAGTCACTTTTTGATATATTTATATATTCACATTCAAACCGTCAACTCTGAAGGAAACTTTGCGTGCCGTGCTGTTTCAATCTCCCGTCATTATCTGCACATAAATTCAAGTTCACTGCGGTAGAAGTGTTTACCCTATAGAACTTGCCTCTTTTTCAATTTAAATGTGAGGTCAAGCTTTTCTCTCCCTCAGTGGACTCCAACAAATCCTTAATCCATATAATTACACATGCACACGGACTTTAGCAAAGAGGCTGATGAATCCACTGTGGTGCTGCACAAATGCTCACAAAAACTAAATCAACTGGTCGTAGAATAAATATAAAGTAAATGACTCAGTGTTGAGGCGCTGCTCCTGAACATGCTTTCAAAATGAACCCGGGCAGCTTGTCAGAGATTGTGCAACCGTATAATACAAATAAGTATACAGACCAGACCCCTGCTGCTGCATTTTCCGATGGCTGTCAACAGTCATTTACAAGGTGTTAAGGAAGTATGAGTAATGTGATCTGGTTTGCTGGGGATCATTTGAAATGGGTGAGCAGGTATGCTAGTGTGAAGGCAGAGATGACATTACATTGCATTTAGCTGACGCTTTTATCCAAAGTGCATTCGACCAGGAAGATAGAAACTTGAAGAAAACAGAATCATACATCAGGTTTCATAGAGCCAAAACATTTCAAGTGCTACTCAACTGGCTTTAGATAAGATGGGCGGTGGTGGCGAAGTCCACAGGGACTCGGCTTGGCAACTGGAAGGTCACCAGTTCAAGTCCCGGAAAGACCAAGTGCTACCAAGGTGTCCCTGAGCAAGGCACCGTTCCCTACACGGCTCCCCGGGCGCTGTACATAATGGCAGCACACTGCTCCTAACACTAGGATGGGTCAAATGCAGAGAAACAGTTTCGTTACATAGTACCTGTACTACGTAATGACAATAAGTTGAATATATCTAATCTATAAGCCAGTCCTTTATTAGTATAAGTGCTTTGTTATTAATTAGTAATTCTATCGATCGAAGTGGAGTCGAAAGAGATGAGTTTTCAGTCTGCGCCGGAAGATGTGTAAGCTTTCTGCTGTCCTGATTTCAATGGGGAGCTCATTCCACCATTTTGGAGCCAGGATAGCAAACCCACGTGTTTTTGCTGATGGGAACTTGGGTCCCCCTCGCAGTGCGGGTGCAGCGAGCCGTTTGGCTGATGCAGAGTGAAGTGCACGTGCTGGGGTGTACAGTTTAACCATGTCCTGGATATAGGAAGGGCCAGATCCATTCGCAGCATGGTACACAAGTACCAGTGTCTTGAAGTGGATTCTACCGGAAGCCAGTGAAGGGAGCGGAGGAGCGTGGTGTGGGAACATTTTGAAGAGATGAAGTGTTTGCCATGTGTGAGATGAACCATGTATTTTAAATGTGTTGCCAGGTAGGTGTTATGAGCCTCTGATTTCACAAGATGTATTGGAACGGTGATGTGTTGAGCGCCAGCGGCAAGGTACACCGTTTTATTAATATAAAATCCTTGTAGCTTTAATAACCCTTTAACACCAAGGAAATGAGCCAGTTTGGAGCCAGTGCCGGATGCAAACCAGTTCTTCATGTTTTTAAATTCAGCTCTTGGTCCTGAAAAATATATCTAACTGGAGCATCAACCATTTGCTCAACTGGCGCCAAGAACTGGGACTCAGGCGTTTATTTTAGCAGGAAAAAAGTTAGCAACAACCGTTGGATGGTCAAAAACAAAAAGCTTTATTCAAGCAGAGGAACAGAAAATACGACAGTGGAGGCAGGAAGCTGGCTAGCACGGAGACGTCAGGGTCGAAACACAAAGGAATTATCTGGCAGGGAAGTGGCATGAGGACCGGGCTTTTATATCCACAGGTGAAGAGGTGAGTGGAAACAGGTGTGCCTCGTCTGCTACTGGGAGGAGCCAGCCAACTCCCTGTCACACACCAGCCCTGCAGAGGAAAACGGAGAAGGGAGGGGGGAGACAGGAAAAAGCGCACAACAAAACCAAAACTAAACAGACTCATAACACACTCCTTCTTCAGTGTCATTGTTTTTATACCATTACCATGTCAGAAGATAGACCGTAGTGAGGAATAATCTATTTATCAAAATGCCAGTAGTATACGGCTAACACCTTCAAAGAACTCTAAAGCAGTGATAGGAACCTTGACTCAATAGCTTGGAGGACTCAAATGCACAACCCAGAGACAAAAAGGTTTTGAAGAAAAAAATAGTCTTTACTTGCAAATAAACAAAATCACTCTTTTAGAGGAATGAACAAACTGACAAACGTAAAGCGCTCTCGTGGAGGGTAAAAGGCAAAACACTGACTTTCATTAAACAATGGCTTAGATCTTACTTCTTGGAGCAATGAACAAGACGAACCGACAACTAACAAGGGGAGACAGGACAATATATACATGAGGTAAGTGGGCACAGGTGGAAACAATCAGGGGCGGGGCAGACACTGATGATGGCGGGAAAAGGAAACAGAGCAGGAAGTAAAGGGACCTGGAATGAGACAAGGTGAGGACAAAATAAAACAGGAAGTGGAACATAAACTAAACTAACATGACAAAACTTAACATAATTGACGGGACACAACAGTACCCCCCCTTCTAGGGCCGACTCCTGACGGCCCAGGCTGCTCAGGGTGACGATCATAGAAGTCACTGATGAGTGTCTTGTCCACAATGAACGTTGAGGAGACCCACAAATGCTCCTCAGTGCCGTAACCCTCCCAATCAACCAAGAATTGTCGTCCTCGGCCCCGTTTGCGGACCGCCAGAAGTCTCCTGACTGTGTACACCGGGCCACCTTCAATGATCCGGGGTGGTGGAGGGGGCTTGGAGGCGGGAACCAGAGTGCTCTCTCGAACTGGCTTGAGTTTGCTCACGTGAAACGTGGGATGGACCCTCAAAGATCTGGGGAGTTTGAGGTGCACAGAGACAGGGTTAATGACTCTTGAAATTGGGAAAGGACCCACAAACCTCGGTGCCAACTTCTTGGAGTGAACGTGTAGGGGTAGATCCTTGGTGGAGAGCCAGACTTTCTGGCCCGCCCTGTAGAGGGGAGCCGCACGCCGGTGACGATCCGCCGCTGACTTCATCCGGGTCGAGGTCCGGAGTAGCGCCTGCCGAGCACCGGCCCAAACCCGCCAACAGCGTCGGACCATGGCATGCGCGGATGGAACCTTGACTTCTTCCTCATTAGCAGGGAAGAGAGGAGGCTGGTACCCATTAGCACACTGGAAAGGGGAAAGACCCGTGGCAGCCGAGGGGAGAGTGTTGTGGGCATACTCTATCCAGGTAAGGTGATCGCTCCAAGTGGTCTGCTTCTGGGACACGAGGCACCTGAGGCATGTTTCGAGGTCTTGGTTCAGGCGCTCTGTCTGACCGTTGGACTGCGGGTGGTAACCGGAAGATAAGCTGACGGTGGCGCCGAGGAGCTGGCAAAACTCCTTCCAGAAGTTGGAAATGAACTGTGGTCCTCTGTCGGAAACTATGTCACTGGGGAAACCATGGATTCTGAACACGTGAGTTAACATGACCTCTGCCGTCTTCTTGGCAGAGGGAAGTTTGAGCAGGGCAATGAAATGTGCCATCTTTGAGAAACGGTCTACCACCGTCAGGACAGTAGTGTTACCTTTGGAGGACGGTAGTCCAGTCACAAAGTCCATGGAGATGTGCGACCATGGTCGCTGAGGCACTGGGAGGGGCTGGAGAAGACCCATCTGGGCCCGGGACGAGGTCTTATTCCGGGCACACACACTGGACAGGCCGCCACGTACTCGGAGACCTCTTTTTTCATGGCCGGCCACCAGAACCGCTGCTTTATGGCAAACATTGTTCGTCGGACGCCCGGATGGCATGTGAACTTGGACGTGTGAGCCCAGTGGATTACCTGAGAGCGTAAAGACACAGGGACAAACAAGCGGTTGCCTGGACACTCGCTGGGTGCCGGGCTCACAACATTCGCCTGCTTCACATCTGTTTCTATCTGCCATGTTAGCGACCCAACCACACAGTTCAGTGGAAGGATTGATACTGGTTCCTTGGCATTATGTCCAGGCTCAAAGAGACGAGACAGTGTGTCTGGCTTACGGTTTTGTGTACCGGGCCGAAAAGACAATATGAAGTTAAATCTGCTGAAGAACAGCGTCCACCGGGCCTGACGTGAATTTAGTCGCTTGGCTTTCCTAACATATTCTAAATTCTTGTGGTCAGTCCAAACAAGAAACGGTTGCTCCGCCCCTTCTAGCCAGTGTCTCCACTCCTCCAAAGCTGCTTTGACAGCTAGTAAGTCCTTGTTTCCCACATCATAATTTTTTTCAGCTGAGGTCAACTTACGCGATAGATAGGCACAGGGGTGCATCCTGTTATCCTCGGAGGATCTCTGGGACAACACAGCCCCGATGCCCTCGTTGGATGCGTCAACCTCAACCACAAACTGTCTCTGGGGATCCGGAACAGTGAGTACAGGTGCCGTGGTGAATCTCTTCTTGAGGCATTGGAAGGCGGACTCGGCCTGGGAGGTCCACTGAAAGGAGACTTTAGAGGAGGTGAGAGCATGCAAAGGTGCGGCTACAGAACTGAAGTTGCGTATAAACTTCCGATAAAAGTTGGCAAACCCCAGGAATTGCTGAACCTTTTTGCTGCTATCAAGAGTGGGCCAGTTGGCCACCGCACTGACCTTGGATGGATCCATCTGCACCTGATTGGCGGCGACAATATAGCCCAGAAAGGAGACAGTGGTTGCATGGAAGTCGCACTTTTCAGCTTTCACATACAACTGATTCTCAAGAAGCTTCTGGAGAACTTGGCGGACATGCATGACATGAGACTAACTATCTGGGGAGAAAATCTAAATATCATCCAGATACACGAAAACAGAAACATTCAAATACTCTCTCAAAATGTCATTTACCATGGCCTGAAATACAGCAGGAGCATTACATAGTCCAAAAGGCATGACCCGATATTCATAATGTCCGCTTGGGGTGTTGAACCCCGTTTTCCACTCGTCTCCCTCTCTAATCCTGACGAGGTGGTAAGCATTCCTGAGATCGAGTTTGGTAAAAACTTTAGCTGTTTGAAGCAGTTCAAATGCTGAAGACATCAGCGGGAGTGGGTGGCGGTTCTTAACAGTTATTTTGTTCAATGGGCTGTAGTCAATGCATGGCCTGAGCGACCCATCCTTCTTACCCACAAAGAAGAATCCTGCACCAGCAGGTGACGAAGAGGGCCGGATTATCCCCGTTTTCAACGAGGAGGAGATGTAATCGTCCATGGCCGCACGCTCCGGTCCCGAGATGGAGTATAAGCGCCCCCTAGGGATGGGTGCGCCAGGCAGCAGGTCGATGGCACAGTCAAAAGGACGATGAGGGGGCAGTGACAGAGCTTTGGTTTTATTAAAAACCTCCTTAAGGTCATGGTAGCATGAGGGGACCTTGGAAAGGTCAGGAAAATCTGAGCTTCTAACCGAAAATACAACGGTTTGTGGGATTCTACAGGACTGTTCACAATTCCCTCCCCATCCCTTAATTTGTCCTGAACCCCAATCAATCTGTGGGTTATGTGTCTTTAGCCAAGGAAACCCCAAAATCAGTGGATGTTGTGCTGAATCGAATAGATGAAACTGCATTATTTCTACATGATTATTATCAATTGTTACTTGAATGGGTTCCGTACAATCAGTTACTTTACACATTAGTCTGCCATCTAGAGCGCTGGCATTGACAGGATGCTTGAGAGGGACAGTCTTAGGCTGCGGCCACACGAGGACGAATTCGGTCGTTTGCGTTACTGTTTAGTGTCATATAGACCGTTCGGCCACACGAGGACGACGAATTACGGCACTAAACGACTGAGGAAACGATAACGGGTCCCAAGGTGGATAGAAAGGCATACGCAACTCTCTGGGGGGTCAAACGGCCCGTGTGTGCGCCCTATCCGAACATTTTCAGATCACTGATAGTGATTGCGCAATAGCCCCGCCTCTCCCCACCTCTTCTGCTCACCTCTGCTTACCCCGCGCCATTGCTGAAGTGTTTCGCCACCAACAACAACAACAATGGCGGATCGCAGAGTTGCTATCGTGCTCCGGACGCTATTGACCATGCTACAGTTGTTTGTGCAACATCTACAGCAATAATGATGAGGCAATAGCCCCGCCTCTCCCCACCTCTGACCTAAACGCGAGTGAAGTCTAATCTGACAGGACGGAGACACGCAGCTCTGCTCACCTGCAGCTCCTCCCGCTGCAGCAAAACACAATTCAAGTCAGATCATCACCCTTAGCTATTTTAATTACCTCTCAAACTCCCTAAACTAGTTATAAATATGTTTATTTTTACTGTCGGCCGGGTCACTCATTACTGGATCAGATGCTGCACGTATTTTATTATTATATAATATAGAGTCGTTATTCATTTGTATTAAAGCTCAATAAATAACAAAGAAGACCTTTGACCGGCACTTTTGTAATTTTGTCCGGAAGATTTAAACTTTAATACACGTTGACTGGCGAAAAACTTTGCCCGGTTCCCTCCGCGGAGAATAAACAGAAGGGCAACCATGACAACCTTCTTCTTCGCTGCTTTTGTGGAGGAAGTTACAGCGCCACGTACAGGCTCCTGTATATGTACTGCAGCTTCTCCAGCGGTTGGAGCTAAACGGAGCGGTCTCGTGTGGACAGACACTATCCGGATAACTATTGCGTGTGGACGGAAGCTTGTTTGCGATTGCGTTTGCGTTAATCCTATGCGTTTAGCCGTTTTCGTCCTCGTGTGGCCGCAGCCTTAATATTAAGGCGTTTAGCTAAACCCCAGTCTATGAGGCTTTCATCAGCCCCAGAGTCAATTAGCGCCCCCAGAGTATGTGTCTGACTGTTAGCTGTGACTTTAACCTGGGTGAGTGTGCGAGGAGGATAGTTAGAGGAAATCTTGCTCACCAACGCCCTCCTCATGGTTGGTGAGCATGCCCTTTTCCCGGGCATGTTGCCTGCTGGTGACCCGATTGGCCACAGTAAAAGCAACATCCCTCCTGCAGGCGGCGCCGTCTTTCCTCTGGAGAAATCCTTGTTCTCCCGAGCTGCATTGGCTCCTCCGGTGCCTGTGATGGCGCTGTTCCTGCTGGGCCTGATGAAGAGTGAAACAAGGGATCCCATGAAGGCTGCTTATTCAGAGAGCGCCCCTGTTGGCTTGGGTGTCTTGTTGCAGTTCGGCGCCGTTCTCTCTCTCTTTCTCTGAGGCGGTTATCAACTCGGATAGACATGGAAATCAGCGATTCCAGGTCTTGTGGTAGTTCTAGTGGAGCCAGGTGGTCTTTGATGGTTTCAGATAGTCCATTCCGGAAGGCGTCTATTAATGCTGGGGTGTTCCAGCCACTGTCTATGGCTATGGTACGGAACTCTATGGCATAATCTAACACTGGCCGTGGGTGCTGTTTGAGCTGCATGAGTACACGGGTGGCCTCAGCGGCAGGTGAAGTAAGATCAAAAATCCTGCTCATAGTGTCTTTGAATGCTGTGAAAGATCCACATATACTGGAGTCTCTTGACCACTCCGCAGTGGCCCATGCGGCAGCTCTGCCAGTTAAATGGGAGACCATAAATGCTACTTTAGCCTCATCTGACACAAACGCGGCTGGGTTAAGTTTGTAGTGCAGGTCACACTCGACTAGGAAGGTTCTGCAGTTGCCAGATTCACCTGAATATTTCTCTGGCGATGCCAACCGCAGTGGGACAGGAGAGAAACGGACCTCGGCCTGATTAGCAGCAGGATTAGCATCAGGTGGCGTAGCAGAAATCGGAGCTGTAGCAGTTGCCTCTAGATGAGTGAGGACTCTGTGGAGCTGTTCTGCCAGCTGGTTCACCTGCGACGTGACTGAGGTTTGGAAATCCTCCTGGCGATCTGAAAGGTCCTTCACTCCATGGCTAATGGTTTTTAGCTGCTCCTGGTGCTGATAGATGATGTTTCCCTGTGCAGACAGGGCAGTCTGGAGCGTCTTGGGATCGGCTGAGTCCATATTGGTCGGTTCGTTCTGTTAGGAACCTTGACTCAATAGCTTGGAGGACTCAAATGCACGACCCAGAGACAAAAAGGTTTTGAAGAAAAAAATAGTCTTTACTTGCAAATAAACAAAATCACTCTTTTAGAGGAATGAACAAACTGACAAACGTAAAGCGCTCTCGTGGAGGGTAAAAGGCAAAACACTGACTTTCATTAAACAATGGCTTAGATCTTACTTCTTGGAGCAATGAACAAGACGAACCGACAACTAACAAGGGGAAACAGGACAATATATACATGAGGTAAGTGGGCACAGGTGGAAACAATCAGGGGCGGGGCAGACACTGATGATGGCGGGAAAAGGAACCAGAGCAGGAAGTAAAGGGACCTGGAATGAGACAAGGTGAGGACAAAATAAAACAGGAAGTGGAACATAAACTAAACTAACATGACAAAACTTAACATAATTGACGGGACACAACAAGCAGTGCTTCTCAAATGAGGGTACTAGTCCCCTTAGGGATACATTAGCCGCTTTCACACCGCAGGACTTGCGGTACTTTAGTGCCGGCACTAAAGTACCACTAAAGTACCATGGCATTAAATCCGCCAGGGGGCTAGTGCCAATCGCATTCACACCGCAGTACTTTCCCTGAGGCACGATTACGCTGACGTCACTTCGTCTTCTTCTTCTCTGGGTTTACTGGCAGGCCGCAAAACCACTTCACGGCGAGTACAACAAAAAAACGAGAGAAGAAGAACTACACGGGGGGAGGGGGTATAAAGCCCATCCGCTGTATGAAGCGTTTGTTTACTTTCCGACCTCAGACATGATGGAGTTCATAAGGGTAATTTACAAATAAAATACCCCATTATAACAATGGACTTTATCTTTATGTATTTATTATATATTACCCCCTCAGGCTGATTTTGGAAAAGGACATCAACCCTTGTTTGGTGTTTTTCCCTTATTTATCTAAAACAAATGACATGATAAATTACTTGTGTGCATGCGTGTAAGACTTGTGTTTCTGATAAATTCAACCACCGACACCTGTCTGCTCTCACATTCTTCTATTCAGCAAATTTGGGGTGGGACACAATAAATAAAGCTTCGCCAGTTTGTTTGTTTTATTGCACAGTCAAGACATAACAATAACGGCATCATGCTGTTCCAGGTCTGTCGTATGCATGTAAATTGAAGTTAAATAACAGTGTGAAATGTAAAATAAAGTGTAAGTAGTTTCAAAACAATGTAACAGTGGCAATATATATAGCAGCAGACACGCCTTAGTGCAAGTTAGGTGTCAGTATTAAAAAACAGTGGCAATATATATATATATAATAACAATAGAAAATCGTTACCACTCTTATTATTGTGGTCTTTAATTTTTTTATAGTCCTGCCTGAGTTTCTTTATTTTTACCCGGCATCCGTGTGCACTGTGCACGATTCCCAGCTCAAGTAGCGAACATCGCTCAAAACATTTGGAGTTGGGAACTGCTTTCTGTAGAAGCTGCTGCATCCCGTCCTTGGAGTAAATTGCCAGAAGCGCCGACACTTCCTCATCATTCCACCGCTCCGGTGTTGTAGTACGTGTGGTCATAACTGCTTTAAAGTACAAAAAAACCACTCGCTCAGGTGTGGATGTGGTTTTGTAGCGAGGAAAAAAATGGCTGCCTAACAAAACAAATTCAGAGTCTAACGGGGCGTGGTTTGCAATTCGCCCAGCCAATAGAATAGAAATTGGCACTCTTTTGTCACCAGGTTCGTACCACCTCTCTAGCAGGGACTAAAAAGTATCAAAAGAGTTCCAAAAGAGTTCCCGGCACTGAGTAGTCCCGGCGGTGTGAACGCGACATTATTGGTACTAACGGAACTAAAGAACTAAAGTACCAGGGAAAGTCCTGCGGTATGAACGCGGCAATTGTAGTAGTGCAGTACTTATGAATAGCTCCTAACGAAATTCTACCTCCATAAATTCAGGAAAGAACATGTTGACATTCGTTTGAAAACCTGGATTTTATATTAAATATTTCAATTGTCAGTGCAATTTTCAGTGCAACCCTGAAATAAGCTGTTGTAACAAATGCCATAACAGTTACAATTACATTGAATTACGTTTTAATATGCAATCGATTTGGTTTTGAAATGAAGCACAAAGCTGAAATTAGATAGATTTTAAAAAGTGATTAGGAAGCATATGTTTCTCACAAAATCTGAAATGCAACTTATCAATAAGAGTTTTAATTAGTGCTGTCAAAATTATCGCGTTAACGGCGGTAATTAATTTTTTGAATTAATTGCGTTAAAATATTTAACGCATTTAACGCATGTGCAGAATGGCCCGCCCCATACGTGCCACCAGTGGCAGCGCCAGGGTATGGCTGGGGTAGGCTACACCCATACCAATAAATGGCTTAGCCCCACCATGAAAAATGATGTTAAAGTAAGCAAAATAAAGTCTGCCAATTTGCGCGGAGTAAATTGCACAGACAGCAGTTAGTAAGATTGATTTCAGTAGCCACGGTTTTGAAAACTTTTGTCACGTAGTGATCGTCTTCTCAATAGAACATCTTTGATAACGGCGTGGTGTTGTTGCAGGAAGTCCCGACGGAGAATACTTTTGCTTAGTAAATATACAAAGAATAGACACTGAACATGTATTGCCTGTGCCCTAGAGATACTAATATCTAACTAATATAACTAATTATCTCTCTATGGCTCTGCTTTTGCTGTAGTACAGGGGTGCACATAACTGGTACACAGATTATGTGCGTAATCTGAAATGCGTACCGTCACTTGTGTCACACAGCGCATTTGCGTACCGACGTACTTGTGAAGCTTTTCCAGAAGGCGGTTAGATTACCGGACGACAGAGTCGGTGCACACGGAGTGCACAGACAGAGAGCTGTTAACGTCGGTCTGTACAACGGACTTGTGCCAAAACTACGCCAACCGGCTGCGGAGAACTGCGCTAAAACAGCTGATCACAACGTTCACACTCTGTGGTCACGAAGTACTCCACTAGCCGCCGCCGCCGCCCCCCCCCCTCTGTCGACTTTCCTGAAGTACTCCCCCGTTGATAGAAATCAACACGTAATGAATTAAAACCCCACGGTTTGATGATCGATAGGTGTGTGGGTTGTCTTTCATTTTGGCACGCAGAAATTTTTTATAATAAACATAGATACTGTATGTTAAATGGATATATCCGCCTTCTTTCATTTATCTTTCCATTCCCACAACAATATACATAAATACATGGCATATTTTGGACATAGTTCGAATGGTGATTAATCATGATTAATTATTTTTTAAACTGTGATTAATCTGATTAAAAATTGTAATCGTTTGACAGCCCTAGTTTTAATGCATGATAAAAAACTGGTTTGCCTTAAATTTAATGATTTATTTCAAACATTTGAAATGCTGCATTTAAATGTTTTTTTTGTAATAAGGTTATTTTTTGATAAATTAGAGACCAATGGCACAGTACTGCTTTCAGGCGATTTAAATTTGATTTTTTTTTAAATTGTTTTTTTGAGACACTGGCCTATAGCATGATTACTTTGGATTATTTTTCCTTTAACAGCAGCTGTGGTTATGTTGTCAAAATGTATTTAGTATGCTTCATATTTCTAAGAAGGTCTTACTTCCCTTCTGCTTATTTCCATTTATACGAGCTGATCGTAATGACAACAAACTATTGCAAGAGACCTGCTGAATATTTTTGTTTCGTTTAACAGGCAAAATTGTGGCAACATATTTCTGAAAATGGGTTGTATTAAGCATGTGTTAGGGCGTGTGAAGCAACTTTGGTACATCTCTGATGTTTTATGCTTCTTCTCTTAGGGCTTGACAGCACAGTTATGGTTGGTGATTTCAACATCCATGTGACAACCCCCAGGACAGTAGTGCTAATGGAATATCTTTCATTCTGGACAGCTATGGACAAATTGACAGAGCCCATACATTAAAAAGGCTCACACTATTGACCTAGTTTCCACAAAAGGTCTCAATATTGCCAGAGTCATTCTCTTTGATCACTCTTGTGTTTTCAGGCAAACACCTTCTCCACATTTTAGAAAGGGCTTAAGACTATCCTTTTTAATAAAGCTTTTTAATAAAGCTTATAACTAAGGCCCCCGTCCACACGATATCAGTTGAATCCGCTAACGTTCTCTATTGTATAGAAGACGGTTCGTCCACATGAGGCCGAAACGGAAACGCGGATTCGGAGCCCGAATCCGATACCCTGTGATAACGGCTCCCAAGGTGGGTAGGTCTGAGGACGAAACGCTTGCAGTTCTGTGTGTACGCCCTATACCAGGGGTCTTCAACTAAAATTCAACGAGGTCCAGTTAGAGAAAATCTCCCCATGCAAAGGTCCGGAACATCAAAATGTCTAACTTGCTTCATGAATTAGTGTGATATGTATTGAAGTGACCTGTAGATTTATCAACGTCTGCATGTAATCAACAACTGACTGCCAATCAAATAAAGAAAGTACAATTCAAAAACAACAATATTTATTGTCAATTAACATTTAACTCTACAGATATACAGTAAATACTGTGGATATGTGTAATGTTCCTCTTGGGCTGCATTTACAAATAAAATAGAGAAAATAAATAAAATAGCTTTTGAAAATATGTGCATCATAAAAGTGCTTAATTTTAGATAAATAAAATAAAGTGTAGCAGCAGCAGCTTGAGAGTCCCTTTTTCTTTGGTAACCGTTTCACATCATGACTTAACAGTTTCAGACGATTATAGAACAATATCAGTCTTTACACATCATAACAATTGAACAGTTTTAAAGTTTCTCTTTCTTTCCCATTTATATTGCAGTCCCTCACTCACTTTTTTTAAATTCAGTGTAAGAATTGAGCTGGAGCTTGTCCTATCAGGAGTTTGTAAATCTGGGCTGAAATGGTGTCAGGGCTACACATGCAGGTGCTCATTGGTTACAGGGATGCAAACACATGGTGAAAAAAGAGAGAACTATTCGAAGCAGGAACAAAACAGCGTAATATACCATCTGACAAAGGCCTGCGCTATAATGCTTCAATTAACTGGCTATTCTTTATAATATTCTCAGATCAATAGGAGACAGAGATGTTAAGTTACAAATCAAGGGTTTTGATTATTATTTACAGCAGGGGTGGTGGGGAACCTTTTTCCTTTCAATTTTTACAACATCCTCCGAGGGCCGTACAAATTATTGAACTCAACCTCTGCTTAAAAAAACTAAAATCACAGCCCATTAATTTGGCCTTTCTTTCATTCTGTGCAAAGAAAAAGCAACCTCTTAATCCAGATATTTTACCATGACTCGTGCATGCATGTGCACGGTGTGGCATGACCACCAAAACAGAAAGATATGGAAACAAGATGTGTGCAAATGTATTTAGTATCCTATCCATGTGAACATGATTTAAGTGGGGGGGGACCTAACCTCCTCTAGGGGGGTCCGGCGGCATGCTCCCCCGGGAAGATATTTTTTTTTAAATATTGAAGTTAAAAGCATCAATCTGTTACACTTTGAGAGCAACATTAAGAGATCTATGGATACATCGCTCAACACCCATATGAAACAGAACTGTAAGCATATTTTTCTTTTTGGATATTTTACAAATCACTCCCATTTTAAACTCTATTCATGTTATTTTTAACAACTTTTTTGTTACTGTCATATAGTATTTTATACCTGTTTTTCATTTAGTCTCATTAATAACTATATTGATCATATCAAGGTGTGCCTTAACCTCACTGAGCTGAGGTTATTTGAGCCTCTCAGGACAGAGCTCTCTTCCACCTGGTTGTAGAAAAGCGCTTTAAATTCGTTAGCATAGCTAGCTAACCAGATGCTAATAACATCAGATCGCCACTGTGCTTACAACTAAAGACACAGCCACGCAAACACTGCGGCATGTGTACGGCTCCTTATGGGTATTGCAATATTTTAAGGGCTGGAGCGGCGTTCCGGTGCTCTCAGCACTCCTTTCAGACGAGACATACCACGTGAAGACACGTTACGCTCGTGTTGTGTTCAAGGAACCTGTCCTTGGCCAGGAAAAACAGGTACTCGCTTGTTTAATTATTTTTGCGGTCTAGATTTCTTCTTCTTTTTTGAAGTGAGAAGTTGTCCGTCAGTCAGACTGACGGACGGACTCCCCCCCCCACCCCCAAAACGAAAACTCTTCGGTTCTCCACGAATAACACAAGTCACCCAAATCAGCGTTAAAAAAGCGAGAGGCGACGAAAAATCCCCTTTTAATGTAGCCTATTGATTATAGCTCCGGGTCCGTATAGGTCGGCGTCTGGGTCCGGATCCGGACCGCGGTCCGCCTGTTGCCGACCCCTGCCCTATACGATAATTTCCTGAAAACGATGAAGCCATAGCCCCGCCTCTCCCCACCTCTCCTGCTCACCCCCGCGTCACCCGCGTCATTGCTGATGCGTTCCGCCAATAACACCAACAACAATGGCGGATCAGGGTTGCGTTCGTGCTCCAGACGCTACTGACCATGCTACAGATTTTAGTGCAAAAATGTACAGCTCCTCTACCACAACCATCAGCAACAATAACACTAGAACCGCCAACGGGTACATTTTACCCGCAGCTGTTTTTTGATTGTATGTAACTTTTTTTCAATAAAATATTAAGGTCTCCCAGTCCGTGACTTTTCCTGAAAGTGTGTTATGTAGCACCCTCTGTTGTTAAAGATGGTCAATATCAAGTCAGATTGAAAAAATCGCCAAGAAAATTGCCATTTATACCTATATCCGCCAGCGGGTAATATTTACCTCATAGAAAATGCAGCGTAAACATGACGTGTTGCTATAGCAACGCCTTTTGTCTACTGCGGTTCCTTATAAATAGACAGATAGATTGAGAGAGAGAGATATATTGATAGATAGATAGAGAGAGAGAGAGAGAGAGAGAGAGAGAGAGAGAGAGAGAGAGAGAGAGAGATAGACAGATAGATAGTTATAGATAGTGTAACATCTTGGAGAATACAAGATCTTGGATGACTGAGCTCACGTTGAGGACGTAATAGAGTGGCGAAGTCACGCCCATCTACTTCCGCCCCACGGGACCTTATTTCTGAAAAAGTATGTATTGAAGTCAATGGAGAGAGAAAACTTATCTTTCGATCCCGTTTGAATTGTGCCATGAATTACACATATGATTGTCAATCTTAAAAAATCATTTCCATGTCAAAAAAGTCACAGTTTGTCTTAAAACTGTTGAAATATAAGAGTATTAAAAATACGCAACTAGAAAGACTATAAATTCCCGCGTACATTAACGTTACACATTACACTCGTGTTACTCACTGAAACCTTGTATAGCCGGTCCCGCATGCTGGCTCTTACGGAACCG
Source organism: Pseudochaenichthys georgianus (assembly GCF_902827115.2). Taxonomy (NCBI): domain Eukaryota; kingdom Metazoa; phylum Chordata; class Actinopteri; order Perciformes; family Channichthyidae; genus Pseudochaenichthys; species Pseudochaenichthys georgianus. The sequence goes on from NC_047523.1 coordinate 13,560,953, forward strand.
ACTAACTCCCCTTTTGTGTATGTACAGTTCTCAACATGCCGAGACTTGTAGTGATTTTCACCTCTTTTAATACTTTTCATGTGCTAACATGACGGCCATCTTGGTGTTGGTGACGTATGCAAGACCAGAGATGTAGTTCATTGAGCGCTTCACACAAAAAAAAGTGTTACTTCACAGTTTTACGACACATTTTTATTTTTTTGACTTGCAAAATTATCTTTTAAATTGACAAACATCATATGTGTAATTCGTTGCACAATTCAAACGGGATCGAAAGATAATCTTTCTCTCTCCTACTTCAATATATGATTTTTCCTAAATAAGGTCCCATGGAGGTCCCCCGGAAGGGGAGGGACTTCACCACTCTATGCATGTGTGCAGGTTACGTGCCAGTTGAATAAAGATGGACACTCGGAATGAGAGAAGTAGTCCTGTCCACGTGGTCTGTTTATGTAGACAATTATATGTCCATAGAACAGAACATTACAGATAGATCGATAGATAGTTATAGATAGATAGAGAGAGAGATAGAGAGATGTTTACCTAAACAAAACACAAGTCTAACACCAAGCGTTTAAATCCGCACAGGTAGCGATATGTTATACTTCATGCTATCTGCACAAACTATATCATATGAAAAGCTGAGAGTCCACATATTCTATTGGTATAAATGTCATCCCTGTGCGATCAAAACTCACTGTTCTCTGTATGATAAATAAAAGAACATTGTACCTTGAAAATCAATAGCGGGTACATTTTACCCGTTGGCGGTTTTAGGTATACAGCGACCTCTGGCGGTTCTAGAGATAATAATTAGGGCTGTCAGTCGATTAAAAATATTTAATCGCGATTAATCGCATGATTGTCCATAGTTAATCGCGATTAATCGCAAATTAATCGCACATTTTTTATCTGTTCTAAATGTACCTTAGAGGAATATTTTTCAAGTTTTTAATACTCTTATCAACATATGAGTGGACAAATATGCTTTATGCTAATATTTATTATAATTTGAACAATGACAAATATTCTCATGAATATTAAACACAACAACCTCTGAACATTACAAATATTCGCTTCAATTCAACCTGGAACCTCTCTCATACAATAATACAATACAGTGTGTGTGTGTGTGTGTGTGTGTGTGTGTGTGTGTGTGTGTGTGTGTGTGTGTGTGTGTGTGTGTGTGTGTGTGTGTGTGTGTGTGTGTGTGTGTGTGTGTGTGTGTGTGTGTGTGTGTGTGTGTGTGTGTGTGTGTGTGTGTGTGTGTGTGTGTGTGTGTGTGATGGATCGTTGGAGCTATGTGCAACTCAAGGCATATGCTCGAACGGGAGCTGCCTGGACGCTGCAATCATGTTGCTGCAATCATGAGTGTGCTGACTTCTCGTACAATGTCCCGCTGTCTGGCTTCCTGCATAAAGTCAAGTGCTCGGCGCAGTTGTGTGGATAGAGCGCTCCTCTATTTTCATTTAAACAGCTCCTTATATCCGTTAGCGCAGCTAGCTAGCACCAGATGCTAACAACAACAATAGCCGCGTTCACACTGCGGTACGGTAATGCACGTAAGGTCTCTCTCTCTCGCTCGCTCGGGCCACACAGACACACACCCTCCCGGTCCTCCCGATGGCCAGTCGGTGCCTGCCGGTGAGCGTGGAAGTGTGGTCTGCCACAAGCGGGCGGCAGGAGCGGGGCTGTCAGCAGCATCAGCTTGTAGATGGTATTTTAAACTCGATGCGCTCTGAAACTACGGGGCGGCGGAGGAAAAAAAATACACATGCGTTAATCGTGTTAAAATAATTAGTGGCGTTAATTTTTTTTTGCGTTAACGCGTTATTAACGCGTTAACTTGACAGCCCTAATAATAATATAATATAATAATAATAATCGTCATCGGTCTTATTCGCTGCTTGTGGCGGATGTACAGCACCACTTACAGGCCCGGCATATGTACTACAGCGTCTCCAGCGGGTCGAGCGGTCTCGTGTGGACGGACACGTTTCTTGAGCCGATTCCGTGTGGACAAAATACATTTGTTATATCGAATTCGGGTCGTTTTCGTCTCCGTTTCGTCTCTGTGTGGACGGGGCCTAAGGCTGGCTCAGGCTTTCGGGGGACTTTAACCTTTTATCTTTTACCTCTTATCTCCTGCTTTCTCTTTATCTGAATGGACTCATGTCCGAAAACCGCATGGTGCCAACTCAGCATCTGGGAAATCAACTCCAGAGTTTGTGTCTCTCACCTGGCAGGTTGGATCATGAGTCGTGGCTGCATCTGTTGCGCTGGTCCTGCCTTGTTATTTTGTTTTCCTTATATTTTTCTTTGGGGGTTCTTCTAAATATAATTTGTAATATTTGATTTGATTTTACTATGGTATGCAGATTTGTTCACAAGTTCTTCTCCACTCGTTTAACTCTGTTGATAATATGGTGGATTAATTCAGTTTTAAAACAACAAATCTCATTGATGCCCTTTTCCGCAACTACAGTCAAATTGTCCCTCATAAAAACCCACCATAGAGAGATGCCACACTGGTGGATCTCCAAAAAAGAGAATGTTGAAAATTTAAATGCAGGTGGCGAACAACACATCTCAAAAGATAACGTGTTTTAATTTAAAAAATGGTGTTCATCGCCTAAAATAGCAATACAAATGCCTTATTTTTTGACAGTCTGACATCCCTCTCGATAACAGCAGCCAGTGAACGCCTCTTTATCACTTCATGCAACAACTCCTTCTTTACAAACAAAGGTCAAAAACTCAGAATAGCTGCAGTGCCTCCATATCAAGCGGAGGGAACATGCCATCCATGCTTTATCATGAAATCCAATTATATCCACATGACACAATTTGATCCCATCAGGCACACCCCCTGGAGGGGATTGTGTTCTGCTGCCTTAATATTCTTCCCACAAGCTTCATGTAGAAGCAGCTTTCAGTTTCTATGCTCTGTCCATTTGAGTCCTGATTTCTTTCAGATTGAAGCCTAATTAGGGCCCGAGCACGGAACGCTAGGACCCAACGGCGTCCTAGCTCGAAGTGCGAGGAACCTATTGTTCTTCGTGGTATTATTATTATTCCACGCCATCTTTCCTATTTTTGAGGGCTTTAGATGCTCAAAAAGTTGTATAATTTTGCACGGACGCCAGGACCGGTAAAAATAGCAACATTCTGGAGTCAATGGGTTCAAATTGTCCAAAATACTCGCTAGCGCCACCTATGGCCATTCCCATTTTGTGAAAGATTTACGAAGTTGCACCGTAAATCCAAATGACCTGAGATTTTGGACACTTATCCGGGTGGACCTGCTCTACAAATAATCCTATTGGACACCTAAACTCCGCCTACTTTTTTTATTTTAAATTAGCATAATGTTAAAAACAGTGAAATATTCACTTACATTTTTTGTTTTTCAACACCAAACTTCGTATACAGCATTGGTGGAGGTTCAGACACATTACCATAGAAAATGAGTATGTTCAGACGATAAATATTGCCACCATTAATCAAAACGTACTCGCAAAAAGGCGGGGCTTAGAAAGAAATGCTCATAACTCATAAACAATGTATCCAAACATCACAGATTTTAGTGGATAGGTTCAGTCTGTCTTGGGGAATAGGCACACCAAATTTTCATTTTGGACTATAGGGGGCGCCAAAAACACCACCAATTTATAACTAAAGAACGGATGGACGCATTTTTTATTTTTTTTTACACATACTCTGGGGGTGACTACGAACCAGAGGTCGCGTTAACCGAATATTTTCCGTCTATGACGGAATCTTTTTAACAATGACAGACAAATCTGAAAGCAGTCCGTCATTTTGACAGATTAGAACAAACTCGGAACAGCGCCAAAGTTTCCCCGCAGCGAGGCTCCGGTGTTATGCCGTGTTATGCATGCCCTCCAAAACGAAATTATATCGTTTCTAAACCTAACTGTGTCGTAAAAATCATTGAAATGTCTGTGAGTTTTAGCTTTATGCTGTGCACGCTCCCGCGAGGTGCAGCAGCCATGCATAACACGGCGCATGTGAACTGTCCCCCCCCACCCCGTTGACAGTTCACGAGCATGCTTCCCCCCCCCCTTGTCAGAGTTGTGTAAAGGCCGACGGGTAATTCTGGATTTTGACGGAAGTTTTACGATCCTGTCCGTCAAAATGACGGGCAGCGAAAAAGTCTAGCGCAACCTCTGCTACGAACTGAGATTTAAAGTGTCGCAACAAATGCAGAATGTGGGCGTGGCCTATACTTTTTTTTTTATTGCGATAGCATAAAATGAGCTTCGGACGCAAAACTACGACCTTTTCGAGAATGTAAAAAAAAATGTAATTTTTCAAAAAAACTGCTCACTAGCTTCCCCTATTGTGTGGTAGTCACATATAGTTTCTCAGAAGTTCACGAATTTTGGCACAGACATTCCTCATGGACTTACGGACATATTTGTAAATAGCTTCCATTAGCCCCGCCCTCCAGGAAGTCGGCCAATCTTTTAAATATGTGTTTTTCATGCATTTTAAGGACATTTCTGCAAACTCCTCCTAGGGGAATGATCGGAAAAATTCCAATCCAGGACAAGTTCAGCCCATATCAAATGTGATGCTAAATTGCGAAGGAATAGTTGATTGCTCAAACGAGGAGCTCGTAAGCGAACGGAGAAATATCAATGTTTGACGATTTACATGTCACAAATTACTCCAAACTACTCGCATATAGTTTTTCCAATATTCACGAAACGCTGTATACATACAAATTTCTCTTATGATTGCGGACATATTTCAAATTTGATTTTATTAGCCCCGCCCCCCAGGAAGTTGGCCATATTCAACAATGTGCGTTTTTCATGCATTTTAAACACATTCTTGCAAACTCCTCATTGGGAAATTATGGAAACAAATTCCTATCCAGGACAAATTCAGCCCATATCCAATGTGATGCTAAATTGCGAAGAAAATTGTTGCTAGCTCAATCAAGGAGGTCGTAAGCTAACAATACACAATTTTTGACGATTTACATGCCACAAATTACTCCAAATTACTCCAAACTACTCGCATTTAGGTTTTCCAATATTCACGAAACGCGGTATACACATTGCTCTTATGAATCTGGACATATTTCAAATTGCCTTCCATTAGCCCCGCCTCCCAAAAAATCGGCAATTTTCAAATATGTGCGTTTCTCATGCATTTTAAGCACATTTTTGCAAACTCCTCCTAGGGAAATGTTCGGAAAAATTCCAATCCAGGACAAGTTAAGCGCATACAGACGGCAGCCTATGTAAGAAACAGGTGTTACAGTAATCGCACAAAGAAAAGACCTTATGAGATGCTCACAGGCAAGAAGCCAGACATGTCCAAACTTCAGACATTTGGATCTGTGTGTTTTGCCTACACAAAAGAGAAGGGGAAGTTAGATTCCAGATGTGAGCAGGGCATTTTTATTAGATATGATAAGAACATGGACGCTGTCACCACTCTTCCTACGCTGTCATTGGAGGCAGTCGCAATTTCTACAGGCTCGCACTTACCTGTTAGCATCTGGCATCTGTTAGCATCTAGCATCTGTTAGCATCAATCAATCAATCAATCAATGTTTATTTATATAGCCCAATATCACAAATGTTACATTTGTCTCAGTGGTCTTCACAGTGTGTACAGAATATCAGTATGACAATACGACACCCTCTGTCTTTAGACCCTCACATCGTACAAGGAAAAACTTCCAAAGAAAACCCAGTTTAAAGGGAAAAATGGGAGAAACCTCAGGGAGAGCAACAGAGGAGGGATCCCTCTCCCAGGACGGACAGACGTGCAATAGATGCCGTGTGTAAATTGAAAAGATAATACATTTGCAACATAGGTAGTCCAAATGTTTGGAAATGCATGTGTGTATAATAGGAAGATGAATCCACGAGGATATCCATCCAGGACCACAGCCACGACTCAAGATCCAGCGCTCGCGATCCAGGACACAGGACCGCAGGATCATCCATGACTCCGGATCCCAGCGTATATAGACACCAAAAAGACATTTGGGGAAGCTGGGTTAATCGGAACATGAGAGTACACAGGTATAGACAGAGAGAAGGAAGAAGTAAGATGTCCCCCGACAAACTAAGCCTATATCAGCAAAACTAGGGGCTGAATCTAATCAGCCCTAACTATAAGCTTTATCAAAAAGGAAGGTCTTAAGCGCACTCTTAAAAACGGATAGGGTGTCTGCCGCCCGAACACAAACTGGAAGCTGATTCCACAAATGTGGAGCTTGATAAGAAAAGGCTCTGGCTCCCATTGTACTTTTAGAGATTCTAGGAACAACCAACAACCCTGCATTCTTGGAATGCAATGCCCTCGTAGGACAGTAGGGTATAATGAGTTCTTTAAGGTAAGATGGCGCCTGCCCATTAAGGGCTTTGTAGGCGAGAAGAAGAATTTTAAATTCTATCCTGTGTTCTATAGGGAGCCAGTGTAAGGCAGCCAGAACAGGAGTAATGTGGTCCCTTTTCCTAACTCTGGTTAGTACACGAGCTGCAGCATTTTGAATCAGCTGAAGCGACTTGACTGACTTCTTGGTACTCCCTGATAATAAAGAGTTACAATAATCCAGCCTAGAAGTAACAAATGCATGGACTAGTTTCTCTGCATCGTTTTGAGGCAAGATATGCCTGATTTTTGCAATGTTACGTAGATGGAAGTAGGCGGTCCTTGAAATTGATTTTATGTGGGCGTTAAAGGATAAATTCTGATCAAATATAACACCAAGATTCCTTATAGTCTCACTGGAGGCCAAATTAATGCCATCCATAGTTAGTATATCTTTAGATAATTTGTTTCGTAGATTCTTCGGGCCAAGTACAATAACTTCAGTTTTGGTCATGTTTAACATCAAAAAGTTTAAGGTCATCCACGTTTTTAAGTCCTTAAGGCAGTCTTGAATTTTATTTAGATGATTAATTTCATCAGGCTTGATTGATAAATATAGTTGAGTATCATCCGCATAACAATGAAAGTTTACAGAATGATTCCTTATAATATTGCCTAACGGAAGCATATATAATGTGAACAAAATAGGTCCGAGCACTGAGCCCTGTGGCACTCCATGGCTAACTTTGGTTTGCGTGGAAGATTCATCGTTAACACGTACAAACTGAGAGCGTTCAGATAGATAGGACCTAAACCAGCCTAAAGCAGTTCCCTGTATGCCAACTAAGTGCTCTAGTCTTTGCAATAGGATATCATGGTCGATAGTATCAAATGCAGCACTGAGATCGAGCAAAACAAGAATAGAGACAAGTCCCTTGTCTGAGGCTATTAGAATATCATTTGTGACTTTAACCAGAGTTGTCTCTGTGCTATGATGTGTTCTAAAGCCAGTCTGAAAATCTTCAAATAAATCATTGTTTTTTAAGTAATCACACAACTGTTTTGCGACCGCTTTCTCAAGAATTTTTGAGAGGAACGGAAGATTAGAAATAGGTCTATAGTTGGCTAAAACCTCTGGATCGAGGTTGTGCTTTTTAAGAAGCGGTTTTATCACTGCTACTTTGAATGATTGTGGAACATAGCCTGATAATAAAGACATATTCATAATATTTAATAAAGAGTGCTAATTAATGGAAAAACTTCCTTCAACAGCTTAGTTGGAATTGGGTCTAACATGCACGTTGATGGTTTAGAAGAGAGAATCATTGAATATAATTGTTCAAGGTTTATGGCTGAAAAGCATTCTAGTTTACTATCTAGTGTAATATTAGAACTTACGTTTCCGGGAGCTGTTGATAACACTATACTGGTCAAAGGCAAGAGGTCATTAATTTTGTTTCTAAGAGTAACAATTTTATCGTTAAAAAAGCACATAAAATCATTACTACTGAGTGCTATGGGAATAGAAGGCTCAATGGAGCTGTGGCTCTCTGTCAGCCTGGCTACAGTGCTGAAAAGAAATCTTGCATTATTCTTATTCTCATCTATTAATGAAGAGTAGTAGGCTGCTCTCGTTTTACGCAGTGCTTTCTTATATTCATTGAGAGTAATATGCCAAATTAAACGAGATTCTTCAAGTTTAGTGGAACGCCATATCCTTTCAAGTTGTCTAGACTTTTGCTTTATTTTGCGGGTTTCGGCATTATGCCATGGAGCTAATCTATGTTGTTTTATTTTCTTCTTTTTCAAAGGAGCAACAGAGTCTAATTTTATTCGCAGCGCATCTATAGCACTATCAACAACATGATCAATTTGGGGTGGTGTACATTTTGTATAAGTTTCCTCCCCTACATGCAGACATGCTATCGAGTTAAGTATTGGTGGAATCTCTTCCTTAAATGTGGCTATAGCACTAACAGATAGGTTTCTGCTGCAAGAGCTTTTGACTAATGCTTTGTAGTCTCGTAATAGTACTAAAAAAGTTACTAAGAAATGGTCGGATAAAGCAGGAGTATGCGGTTCGACTAATAGTTGCTCAATTTCAATACCATAAGTCAGAACAAGGTCGAGAGTGTGATTATAGCAGTGGGTTGGTTTATTTACACTCTGACAGAAACCAACAGAATCTAATATAGAGTTAAATGCAACAGTAAGGCTATTTTTATCATCGTCAACATGAATATTAAAGTCACCTACAATAATTACTTTGTCTGTTTTAAGAACCAAAGTTGATAAAAACTCAGAGAATTCTGATAAGAATTCTGAATAAGGACCTGGTGCACGATACACTGTAACAAATAAGATTGGCTGCAAAGTTTTCCAGGTCGGATGCGTAAGACTAAAAACGAGGCTTTCAAAGGAGGTATAATTTAATTTTGGTATAGTATTGATAAGTAAACTTGAGTCAAAGATTGCTGCAACTCCACCTCCTCGGCCCGTGCCTCGAGCAATATGATTGTTGATATGGCTGGGTGGAGTGGCCTCATTTATGCTGACATATTCTTCATGTCTCAACCAAGTTTCAGTGAGACAGCATATATCAATATTATAATCTGATATTAAATCATTTACCAATATTGCTTTAGATGCTAGAGATCTTATGTTTAAGAGACCACATTTAATCTTCCTGTTTTGTTGCGCTGTAGTAGTTGTTACATTTACTTGTATTAGGTTATTATTAGGGCTGTCAAACGATTAACATTTTTAATCAGATTAATCACCGCTTAAAAATTAATTAATCATGATTAATCACCATTCGAACTATGTCCAAAATATGCCATTTATTTATGTATATTGTTGTGGGAATGGAAAGATAAATGAAAGAAGGCGGATATATCCATTTAACATACAGTATCTATGTTTATTATAACATTTTTCTGCATGTCAAAATGAAAGACAACCCACACACCTATCAATCATCAAACCGTGGGGTCTTAATTCATTACGTGTTGATTTCTATCAACGGGGGAGTACTTCAGGAAAGTCGACAGAGGGGGGGGGGGGCTAGTGGAGTACTTCGTGACCACAGAGTGTGAACGTTGTGATCAGCTGTTTTAGCGCAGTTCTCCAGTGAAGGGGGGAGTTTCCCTCCGCAGCCGGTTGGCGTAGTTTTGGCACAGTTCCGTTGTACAGACCGACGTTAACAGCAGCCCTGTCTGTGCACACGGAGACCGACTCTGTCGTCCGGTGATCTAACCGCCTTCTGGAAAAGCTTCACAAGTACGTCGGTACGCAAATGCGCTTTGTGACACAAGTGACGGTACGCATTTCAGATTACGCACATAACCTGCGTACCAGTTATGTGCACCCCTGTACCAGAGCCATATTATTACTATTATATGGCTCTGCCCTGAACTACAGCAAAAGGATTCTCCGTCGGGACTTCCTGCAACAACACCACGCCGTTATCAAAGATGTTCTATTGAGAAGACGATCACTACGTGACAAAAGTTTTCAAAACCGTGGCTACTGAAATCACTGGTGGCACGTATGGGGCGGGCAATTCTGCACATGCGTTAAATGCGTTAAATATTTTAACGCAATTAATTCAAAAAATTCATTACCGCCGTTAACGCGATAATTTTGACAGCACTAGTTATTATGTATGACACCTCTATTAGGTTTTACCTTAAATTGTCCTTGGGCAGACACACACACCGCTAATATTGGGTATTTTATTGGGTTCGGGATTCCTATGGATGACTGCCTAGGAGAGAGCGCAGAGAAGCGTGTAAGACTGTGACTCCGCCTCCTGGTCTCAACTCCAGTTTGTCATGGATTAAGTCCACAAAGTCCTGAAATGTTTGCCGAAATTAGATCTGCACCTTCCAAAGTAGGATGAATGCCGTCTCTCTTAATCAGACCAGGTTTTCCCCAGAAGGCTGTCCAATTATTTACGAAGCCCACATTGTTTGCTGGGCACCACCAAGACAACCAGCGCTGAAATGATGACATGCGGCTATACATGTCATCATTGATCAGATTGGGGAGGGGACCAGAGAAGATTACGGTGTCCGACATTGTTTTAGCATAACTACACACCGACTCCACATTAAGTTTGGTGCATTCTGATTGGCGTAAACGAACATCATTACCACCGACGTGAATAACAATCCTACCGTATTTATGTTTATTTTTAGCCAGCAGTTTAAGATGCGCCTCAACGTCGCCCGCTCTGGCCCCCGGAATGCATGTGACTGTGGAGGCTTCGGTCTCTAAATTCACGTGTCTCATAATAGAGCTACCAATAACCAGAGTTGGCTTCTCAGCGGGTGTCTCGCTGAGTGGGGAATATCTGTTAGATACGTGAACGGGTTGGTGGGGACCTGCGGGTTTCGCGTTATGCCCCTTCTGAACAGGAGGCCTACTCCCACCTGTCGAGTACGGCTGTACTGAGGTGTTTTTCCTCCAGAGACGGAGCGAAGAGACGGAGCGAAGAGACGGAGCGGCTCCACCTGTTGCTGCATGCGATCTGCGATTTACGGAGGCCTGCTCGTCGCGAAGAGACGGAGCGGCTCCACCTGTTGCTGCATGCGATCTGTGATTTACGGAGGCCTGCTCGTCGCGAAGAGACGGAGCGGCTCCACCTGTTGCTGCCTGCGATCTGCCATCTACGGAGGCCTGCTCCCACCTGTAGAATACGGCTGTACTGGAGAGGTTTTTACCCCGGAGTCGTCGCGGAGAGACGGAGTGGATCCACGCTTCGGGCTTGGCCTACTTCCACCGGGCTTGTGCTGCTGTGCGGAGGAGGATTTTACCACCGCTGGGGCCTGCTTTCCACCTGTCCTGGTTCTGCTGTTGCAGAGGCCTGCTTTCACCCCGGAGATACCACGGAGGGACCGGAGCGCTTCCACGCTGCTGTTTTCGCCTGTCCTTTGCTGCTGTGCTGATTTTGCTCCAGGAACATCGCGGATACTGTGTGCTGGTCTGGGAAAATGGCCCATATCGGGATTCTGCTGTGCCTGTTAACTGTTTAGTCATTCTGAGAAGTCTACTGGATTCAGGTCTGTTCTGCCACCCGCAGTGGGCATTCCCTGCAAAGGTTCGGATGTGTTGCTCAAACAATTACCGGTTGCCTTGTCACAGACAATCTGCTCGACAAAATATGTTTGTCTTTTTTGTTTTCCTGCGAAGATGGTTCTTCAGGACTGCTTCTTAAGCTCAAATCACACTCTCGCAGACTTTTCCGGTGTTTCTAAATTAGATGACAATGTATGTGTGTCGTTTAAGAGGAAAAGATGTCTGTTTTTTTTGTTGTTATTACTGTCAGGAAATGTACAACCTAACCCTGGTCTGTCCAGTAGTAGTAGTCAGATCGCTACTCCTGCTGATTTTAAAGCTAGGTCTGGGTTGGGTTTCATCCACTTGAATGTGCGCAGTCTGTTAGGTAAACTAGATTTTGTCCGTATCTGGGCGAGCTCGACTGACGCTGACGTCATTGTTTTATCAGAAACATGGCTAAACATATCTATTTTGGCCTCTGACATTGCCTTAAATGGTTTTAATGTGTATCGTACCGACTAGCCTAATAAAGGTGGTGGCGTTGCCATTTATGTTAAGAATAAGTTCAGTGTAACCACATTAGTTTCCAAATCGATCAGTAAGCAATTAGAATTTTTAGCCATAAATATAGAAGTGGCAAAGGGTCAACAGGTCATGGTAGTGAGTTGTTACAGACCCCCCTCAGCTGTCAAAGACTCCTTGTCTTCACTAGCAAATCTTTTATCACAACTAGACTACAAGGAAATAGTGCTACTTGGAGATTTTAACTGGGACTGGTTAACTGCAGTGTCAGAGGATTTTAAAAACCTTTGTATCTCTTTAAATGTTACTCAGATTGTTGACAGTCCTACTCGCCCTAACATTAAGTCCCCTAATAAATCCTCCCTAATTGATCTCATTTTAACTAATGTTCCCCATAAATATTCATCTGTGGGAGTATTTGCAAATGATCTGAGTGATCACTGTGTTGTAGCCACAATTAGGGACACTAAGGTCCAAAAGGTTAAACCTCGCATTATCATTAAGAGAGACAAAAAACATTTTGTGGAGCAGGGTTTTGTGCATGATCTGTTTGATTTTGATTGGGGTCAAATCGATCTGTGTGCTGATGTAGAAACCGCATGGTCTTATTTTTATCTTGGTTTTATGGAGATCATTGATAGACATGCACCCCTGCGTACATTTAGAGTAAAGGGACGAGACAATCCTTGGTTTTCTGCTAATCTGTCCAGTCTCCTTCATGAGAGAAACAAGGCCTGGGCAAAGGCTAGGAAATCAGGCTCAGAGGTAGAATGGCTGCATTTTAGGCAGCTAAGAAATAGCTTCACTTCACATATCAAAAGTGCTAAATCAAAGTACTATCTGTCAGTAACCACAAAGAATCCAAATAATCCTGGAAAATGTTGGAAAGCCATTCAATCGTTATCCACCGGCGATATCCGTAATGAGCTACCTCCGTGCATTACCACAGCATCTGGCTCTATATCGGACAGGGCTACTATGCTAAATTGCTTTAATGAGCATTTTGTGTCCTGTGGTTCTCTATTTGATTCTGTCACTAACTCTGCTTCTGTGAACACCCCAATCCGTGACTCTGAAAAACGTGTGTTGGAAAACCCTTATAGTTTTACCCCTTTTACTGTTGATGTTGTTCGTGAAGCTTTAACCAAGTTAGATCCTACGAAACCGGCTGGCCCGGACAACGTAGAACCTTTATTTTTAAAGATAGCTGCAGATTGTATTGCTCCACCTCTCACTACTCTTTTTAACCTCTCCCTCAGCACTAACACAATTCCAAAATTGTGGAAGTCAGCGTATGTCCTGCCTTTGCTGAAAGGAGGGGAGGCCACCTTATTAAATAACTATAGGCCAATCTCTAAGTTGTCAGTTCTGGCTAAGGTTCTTGAACGCTTAGTGAGTGAACAGGTAAAGGTGTTTTTATGTACAAATGACATCCTGTCTAAACATCAGTCAGGCTTCAGAAAGCAACACAGCACCATCACTGCCACAATGAAAGTGGTGAATGATGTGGCGAGTATTTTAGATAATTAGCAGAGTTGTGCAGCTCTATTTATTGACCTTTTAAAAGCGTTTGACACCGTTGATCATCGCATTTTAAAGCAGAGGCTAGCCAGTATAGGTATGTCCAGCCATGCAGTGGGGTGGTTTGTAAACTACCTCTCTGAAAGGTCCCAATGAGTTCATTATGATGGGCTGTCTTCTGAGTGGTTGAACATTGCTAATGGTGTTCCCCAAGGTTCTGTTTTAGGTCCCCTTTTATTCTCCATCTACATCAACAGTTTAGGTGAAAATGTGGATGAAGCTACTTTACATTTTTATGCGGATGATACCGTGATATATTGTGCAGTTCCCTCGATTAAGGAGGCTGGTGTTAAATTACAGGCTGTTTTTAACATTATTCAGACTCAGCTCTCTGAACTAAAACTTTAAATGTTGAGAAAACCAAGGTAATGCTCTTTTCTAAAGCTAAAAAGACACCAGAGCCTGTTTTAGATATTGTAAGGACGCAAGGAATACAACTTGAAGTGGTTACCTGTTACAAATACCTTGGTATCTGGCTTGATGATTGTTTCACTTTTTTAAACTTCATGTCAATAACTTGCTTAAAAAGCTGAGGGTTAGGCTAGGTTTCTTCTACAGGAACAAGTCCTGTTTCTCGCTTGAGGCCAGGAAAAGGCTAGTCACTGTGACCTTTTTACTTGTACTGGACTATGGTGATCCGATGTATATGAATGCACCTGCCAATTGCCTGGTCAAGTTAGATGCTGCGTATCACAGTGCACTAAGATTTGTGACAAACTGTAAAGCATTAACCCATCACTGTACCCTGTATGCAAGGGCTGGTTTGCTTTCACTAACTGTACGGAGGCTCAGTCACTGGTACATTTGTATATACAAAGCCATGTTAGGGAAACTTCCATCTTATATCTGCTCCCTGATCTCACGGAAAATTGTAAGTGGCTACTGCCTGAGATCGAATGCTGTGGTTTTATTAAATGTGCCAACTGCTAGGACTGTCTTAGGGAAGACAGCTTTTAGATGTGCAGCTCCTCTGTCTTGGAATAGTCTGCAAATTAAATGGAAACTGAACAATCTGGTGCCACTAAATGTTTTTAAAGATCGGTTGGATGCTACTCAATCGGAAGCTGTTGGTACCTGTTTATGTGGATAATTATGTAAATGATGCTGTATGCTGTCCTTTTTATTGTTCTATTTATGTTTTTATGTTTCATGTGGAACTACTTGAGCAGGTCTCCCTTGAAAAAGAGATCAATGATCTCAATGGGATTTATCTGTATAAATAAAGGTTTGAAATGAAATGAACAGTCCAGCTTATCTTGTGTACTGTCCAGACACAGATAAGGTCCAAAAACACAGGTTGGTGAAATTCACAAACAAGACAGCCAAAGAGAAAGAAACACAGACACCTGGGTCACACATTGAATGTCAGGACAGAGAGGTAGACCCCAGGGTCCTTGACAATGAGGAAAATGTTGATGAAAAAATGGGAAATGCATCAGGACAAAGTGTTCAAGGTGATGTTTCTGTGGCTGAATGTGAACAGCCAGGCACTGAGAGTGAGGCTTGAAAGAACCCACCTAGAGCTAGGAGAAAGCCAATGCACTTACAGGATCATGAGACTGAGGATACAGTAGACCAACTGGTAACATGTGTAGACTCTTGTTATAGAGCAGTTTGTGTCATACCACAAAATTACCAGGAGGCCATAGGGTCAACCAAGTCACGGCAGTGGATCAATGCAATGAATGACGAAATGCAGTCACTAGAAGAGAATGACACATTCAAGATCACCCGGTTGCCTCTAGGCAAAAAGGCAGTGGGGGGTAGGTGGGTCTATACTCTCAAGTGTGATACTGATGGGTCAGACAAGTATAAGGCAAGATCTGTTGCAAAAGGTTACAGCCAAAAACAAGGCATTGACTATGAGGAAACTTTCTCACCTACAGCTGACATGACAACTGTTAGAGTTGTCATGCAAAAGGCAGTGCAGGAAGATTTAGTTTTACACCAAATGGATGTGAAAACTGCATACCTGCATGCACCCATTGATTGTGAGGTGTATTTGGAACAACCTGAAGGTTATGAGAAAAAGTCAAAAACTGGAGAAAAGTTAGTATGCAAATTACAGAAGTCCCTATATGGTCTAAAGCAGTCAGGCAGAAACGGGAATGCTCTGTTACATGCATATCTCACTGAAAATGGTTTTGAACAAAATCCTGTTGATCACTGTCAATACACAAGGGAAAAACAAAACGAAAAAGTGATTCTGATTGTATGGGTTGATGATCTGATAATTGCTGCTAACAATGAGGAGGTTGTAAAAAGTGTCAAAATGATGCTCACTGATAGGTTTAAAATGAAAGACCTGGGGAAATTAAACAATTTTCTTGATATAGATTTTAACTGAGTGAGAGAAGCTCTCTCATTTCATGGAAGAGTAGAAAACAACCAACAGTTGCACAGTCTACCTGCGAGGCAGACTACATGGCCTTAGCGTTAGCCATACAGGAGTGTATGTATTTACAACAGCTACTCAAGGGTATTGATGAGTATCAATATGGGCAAACCAAGGTTTATGGTGACAACCAAGGAGCTTTTGCACTTGCCAGAAATCCAGTAAATCGTCAGCGGTGCAAACATATCGATATTAAATATCACTTTATCCGAGAAACTGTGAACAGTGGGAGGATATCTTTGGAATATTGTCCTATACTGAAAACATGGTAGCTGACCTAATGACAAAACCAGCCACTAAGCTACAACTGAAAAAGTTTGCTAAGTATTTGTTTGGCACTTAAAGTGCAAGAAATGCATATATGTGCCATTGTATTTTGTTGTTTATTTTGTATTGAAGGCCAAATGGGGAGAATATTTGTTTTGTTAGTATTCTGTTATGAAAATGTACCACAATAAGCTAGGATCGAGTGGGGGTGTTAAATGTTGTACCATTATGTGCGCCCTTGCTCATTGTGTCCTGCAGAGGGCAATGTTGTCTGCAGTGCGTCCAGGACGTGAGGTCACTGACTACACCTTGCACTTCCTGTGGACTCTCAGATGTTGTTTGGATTGAAAACAGAGCGGCAGCACAACCGCATCTCTCCTACCACGATATAAATAAATCTATGCCTAATAAAGGCTAAAGAAAGCTGTCTACTACTCAGTTCTATTAAATCTCCACCGCAAAGTGCGCAACGCACTCCGCCTAACATAGGGTGCTACATAACAGACTTTCAGGAAAAGTCACGGACTGGGAGACTTTAATATTTTATTGAAAAAAAGTTACATTGCACACACACAACACACATCACACAAATTGACCCGATTGGCGGTTATAGTGTTAAATAAACTCACTAATGAATGAAACCAGTTCAATACACATTATTCTTATTCTTATCATTCTTTATGAGCGCAGAAATAGTCTTAAAATCAGATCTGTTTTTTAAATGAAATCTGACGGCAGGCAGTTAGCTCTGATCACCTATGATAAATGCGCCACACCTAATCGCTGGCCATTCAGCCACAGAGCTCCCTTTATACCAGGGGTCTCCAACACGTCGATCGCGAGAGCTTTTCAGTAGCTCGCCGCTCGATTATAGCGTAGGTTGCTTCTTGATTTTTCGGCCGCGGCTGGACAATAACGTTTTTTTATTTTAGAATTTTTTCTGTCACACGAATATAAAATTGGTCCGTGACGCAGTGATCAAGGAACAGACGTGACAGCGGCACAGCGACACCACACACGGAGCAGTCTACTTTCTCTAGCAACACCAGTCCAGAACCAACAGCAGAATGCCCCGCTCTGAATCAGGCCCTGCCGCTGCGGCTCAGAGAGACACAGGGAGGGATTTGTGTTTTTTGAAAAACACTCGTTATCGTCATGTCAGGTTTTTGGTGGATTTAATCAAGTCTCGGATCGCAGAGTATGAATGTCCTTGTGAACGATGTCACTTGAGCGGCCCGACCAAGTAAGGAGACAGAGGCAGAACGTCTTGATACAACCCGGTGTGAGTATTTATTCATCATTTGGTGCCTGGTCGCCCACATCAATATTCCACAATGACTGTCTCCCACACTATTCCTTTTCAAATGAGCCCAACATGCCACCCTTTATAGCCTCACCCATCGGACCGTACCATCCAAAAGGGGTGGCATGTGCAGAGATGGTCAGCTCAGATAAGGACCGTAGTTATTCACAAAACACCTTTAGTGGAGAATGACAAACATCCTTTACTTACATTATATTTAATTACGGTATGAAAAGAAAACACGTTATAAACTAACACGCCAAATGTACCTGATAACAAATCACCCCCGCCTCCAACCTGCTCCTTTAACCCCATCCGGAACGATAAAAAGGACCCGCTGTTTCCCCGGGGACCCTTTACGATGACGGACCTTGGGACCGAAGACGGGAGAGCAGGCGGAGGTGAGTGTTATGATGTTGACTGTTATAGGAGTAACCTGTACCATTAATGCACCTTATATATCGTGACCTTTACACACTAAACATATCCCTTGCACATAATCTCAACCGCTGTCAATCTACACAAACCAACACTTTTGGCGCTCTTGCTATAACTCCCCTTTCTTTCCAGGTGGAGCAGAGAGCCCGACCAGCGTCTGCCAGACGACATCACAATTTAATACAGTTGAATCATTTAATACCCACTACATCAATGAACAGTATAAAATGTGCAAATAGGCAATGTTTGACTGTACTGTGCAAATCCCCATGTGCAAGATTACCCAGCCCGAAGCCGTGGCGAAGTTACCTTCGTCACATTTCCTTCCCCCTCTCCCCAGGAAGCACAGTGTTCTAACCGTTTTGGCTTCGGGACAACCAGTCAGCTACCAGGTTTGACTTCCCCGGCCGGTACCTGACCATAAAGTTATACGGCTGCAAGGCAAGGTACCACCCGGCGATACGCATGTTTGCGTCCTTCATCTTGTGAAGCCATTGAAGTGCACGATGGTCTGTCTCCAGGATGAACTGCCGTCCGAGAAGGTAGTACCTCAGGGAGTCGATGGCCCACTTCATCGCCAGGCACTCCTTTTCAATGGTCGAGTACCTTGTCTCCCTGTCCAACAGCTTCCGACTGAGGAAAATCACCGGTTTCAGCTCCCCATCCACTTCCTGTAGCAATACCGCTCCAAGGCCTACCCCTGAGGCATCTGTCTGAACGGTGAATAGCTGTTCAAAGTCTGGTGAGTGAAGGACTGACTCAGTGGTAATGGCTTGCTTCAGATCCTTGAAAGCTCTGTCACAGTCCTCGTTCCAGCGGACTTTGGCTGGCACCGAGGCCTTGGTGAGGTTGGTCAACACCACTGCTCTTTCTGACAGCTGAGGGATGAACTTCCGGTACCAATTGACTAACCCCAAGAAGGACTTTACCTTCTTCTTTGTGGTTGGCACGGGGTTGGCGGTAATTGCTTCGATCTTACTCAGTTGTGGGCGGATGACACCTCCCCCAATGACGTAGCCCAGGTACTCCACCTCTTCCTTGGCAAAGGCGCATTTACGGGGGTTGATGGTCAGTCCAACAGCTTGGATCGCATGGAGGACCTGTTGTAGGTGATCCCTGTGTTCTTCCCATGTTTGGCTGAAGATCACAACATTGTCCAAGTAAGCTGCGGAAAATGTTGCAAACTCCCGCAGTACTTGGTCC
Organism: Pseudochaenichthys georgianus; assembly: GCF_902827115.2. Classification (NCBI taxonomy): domain Eukaryota; kingdom Metazoa; phylum Chordata; class Actinopteri; order Perciformes; family Channichthyidae; genus Pseudochaenichthys; species Pseudochaenichthys georgianus. Next base: position 13,580,083 of record NC_047523.1, read on the forward strand.
ATGAGCCTCTGGAAGGTCGCAGGGGCACCATGCAGTCCAAAGGGCATTACCCGGAACTGGAACAGTCCAAACGGGCTAGTAAAGGCCGTCAGCAGCTTGGCCTCAGGTGCCAGTGCCACCTGCCAGTACCCCTTGGTGAGGTCCAATGTGGTGATGAACTTTGCTCGTCCCACCCTCTCTAACAACTCGTCGATTCTTGGCATGGGGTATGGGTCAAACTTCGAGATGCTGTTAAGATATCTGAAGTCAATGCAAAATCGTAAGGAGCCATCTTTCTTTGGTACAAGCACCACTGGACTGCACCACTCACTGGTTGACACTTCGATGATCCCCAGCTCTAACATCAGCTTTATCTCCTTCTTCAGGGCCAGCACCAACCGTTCAGGGATACGGTAGCTTTTCTTTCGGCTGAGAGCAGTCTCCCTGAGGTAGATGTTGTGCTGGACCAGATTGGTGAAACCAGGCTGCTCCCGTCTGATGTCGTCTGGCAGATACCTGGTCTTGAAGCTGCTTCTGAGACTGCGTGAGTGCTTTCATCATCTCAGACAGTTCCTCAAACCTGTCCCTTGGTTCACCAGCCGTGGCCCCCTGGTCAACTCCATGCTTAGCCACCCCGTCATCGGACACCTCTATTTGGTCGTTTTTTTTTCCTCTCTTCATTTCCCCCTCCTTACTTGTCAAATCCCACTTCTGACACCACTTGTGAACGATGTCACTTGAGCGGCCCGACCAAGTAAGGAGACATAGGCAGAACGTCTTGATACAACCCGGTGTGAGTATTTATTCATCATTTGGTGCCTGGTCGCCCACATCAATATTCCACAATGACTGTCTCCCACACTATTCCTTTTCAAATGAGCCCAACATGCCACCCTTTATAGCCTCACTCATCGGACCGTACCATCGAAAAGGGGTGGCATGTGCAGAGATGGTCAGCTCAGATAAGGACCGTAGTTATTCACAAAACACCTTTAGTGGAGAATGACAAACATCCTTTACTTACATTATATTTAATTACGGTATGAAAAGAAAACCCGTTATAAACTAACACGCCAAATGTACCTGATAACAAATCACCCCCGCCTCCAACCTGCTCCTTTAACCCCATCCGGAACGATAAAAAGGACCCGCTGTTTCCCCGGGGACTCTTTACGATGACGGACCTTGGGACCGGAGACGGGAGAGCAGGCGGAGGTGAGTGTTATGATGTTGACTGTTATAGGAGTAACCTGTACCATTAATGCACCTTATATATCGTGACCTTTACACACTAAACATATCCCTTGCACATAATCTCAACCGCTGTCAATCTACACAAACCAACACTTTTGGCGCTCTTGCTATAACTCCCCTTTCTTTCCAGGTGGAGCCGAGAGCCCGACCAGCGTCTGCCAGACGACATCACAATTTAATACAGTTGAATCATTTAATACCCACTACATCAATGAACAGTATAAAATGTGCAAATAGGCAATGTTTGACTGTACTGTGCAAATCCCCATGTGCAAGATTACCCAGCCCGAAGCCGTGGCGAAGTTACCTTCGTCACAGTCCTCTTGCTATTTTCAGTTGATAAATACTTGTGTAAAGTTTGTGAAGGCAGGAGGAAAGCTTCCGCGATCACCGTCTCCTCCCCGTTCCTCCAAACCCCGCCCCCTCCCTGAAAATAATGAGTGACAGGCTGATAGTGACCCGATAGAAACTTTATTATTCACTTAATCACTGATTGAGATGATGAAGCTAACTTAGTCTCATACATTCATGGGATTAATGTAACAGTAAGAGAGAGAATACGTGTGCACCCACATGCACTATTTTTGCTTTGATATGCTGTTGTAAATACTCCTGTTGTCTGCTGTGTTCAGACTCAAGTCATGTTTGTGTTGCCACATTCAGGACATTCAGTGTCCTTTTTTTAACAGAAGACCGTTGCTAGAAGCTGCAGCTAGACTGCAGAAGTATTCGTTTTTTGAGGATGGAACAAATCCACACACAGATATAGGGAGGCTAGACCTATACAGATTTATTATGGTTTATAATTTAATGTCAAGACAAGGAAGAAGAAGAAGAAAAAGATGGCTGAACTGTTCAGTGTCAATCCTGTGGAGATGGAGGTGGAGGTTATAAATCTCCAAAATCATGTTCAGCTTAAGTCTCAGCAAAACTCACAACATTTCTGGAGCCTTGTAGACCCAGAAAACTATAATTATTCACCAAGCAGCACTGAAAATGTCTGCTTTATTTGGTTCTGTTCTGCAGACCTTTGTGAAGCAGCTTTTTCTGACATGAATGTCATGAAATCTAAATACAGAACAAGACTGACTGATGAACATGTAAATGACTCTATTAGAGTGAACCTAAGTGGGTCCAGCATACACCTCTATGGTGGACTCCATGCAGTGCCATTCATCTCGATAACTGTAAAAAAGAATGAATGCACTTATTTGACCATAAGTGCATACAATGCTTGTAAGGTGGTGATTAAGGACATTTATGTGAATTTTCAGTGAAGTACTTACTATGTGGGCCATAATAATATGTGAGAAATGTTCGTTTTCTTGGACCTTGATGTGAAGTTAAGATGTTTGATAAGCTTTAGGTATTGCAATTTCACACGTGTACAAAAGTATAGCTTAATTCAACTGATGAGTGCTATGTGAATAAATGTAAGCGATGTGATGCAAGTAGCTCTTGGCCACTTTCATTTTTTCAAAGTAGCTCTCAGATGAAGAAAGGTTGGAGACCCCTGCTCTATACAAATCAAACTGTAGACGGTGTGAAAGCACCTATTGTTTTAAATAATGGTCGGAATGTGACCTGTGAGCCTTCTGAATTACCGTGGGACAGCACATTCTAAACTAAAATGTTCAATCAATAAAGTAACATCTTATCTTATCTTAATAATATCTTCATAATAAAAAATCATACAGTATGTGTCCGAAAGGGAGCAGGAGGAAGCAAACACAAAAATATACAAAAAATATACTGCATATTAAAGCAAACGATTGTAAAGGTAAAAGTATGAGCATAACAAATAAAGAAGTGTAATGTTGTAGTGCCGAGAGATAGGGAGTCGGAGGCGGTGCAATGGAAGTGCAAAAGTGAACTTTATTGCAGAGCAGAAAAGGACATGTTGCTGGCTTGCAGTCCGAGTAGCCAAGAGAGAGAGAAAAGGAGGAGGACACAGTATATACACAGGAGGTACCAACTAATGTGTCCGCGGAACCATACCAGCCTGTAGTTCCTAGATTGAATTATGACATATTATACAGTGGTCACCACTAGTGCTGGGGGGAAACGATTATTTCGAAAACGATTATTTCGAAAACGATTAATCGGGCGATTATTTGATCGATTAGTCGACTAATCTAACGATTATTTTTCTGTTGTTCAATTCATAAAAAACGTAATGTAAAAAAAACGTAATGTAAAAAAAATAAATGTCACGATACTGTGTCTCAGGGGATCTTAATATTTAACAAACTATTAATGTGTTATACCAGATTAACGGAAATAATCTCAGCTAACTGACGATACAAACCATGTTTACCAAAACAAAACACAAGTCTCATAAGAAGCATCTAAATGACCCATGAGCGAAAAATGCTAACGGCCATTGGCACAGAACTCAAGATAAAAGTACTCTTATTACTTATCGTAGCTGCACATACAAGATATCCGATTAAAGCTGAGACTCCACAGATTATGTAGGTATATAGTATCATCACTGAGTGATCCGGACTCGCGACAGGGGAAGCAAATACAGTCATCACAACACGTATCTTTACAGAGCTTCAAGGGAGATCGTCTCACCACCGTAGCTGTCAATCTGATCAAAAGACGTGTTCAATGGCATTACAATGAGAAAAAACGCGGCTGAATCGGTTAATCCATAGGTTTTTAACGTCTATGTATAAAAAAATGATTGAATTTATAATCCATAATTCCATTTTTATGTAAAAATCAGAGAGAAAATGCTAGCTGCTAATGGTAGCCACCACAGCTAGCTGCCGCTTTAAATGTTCCAACATAGCCGTTGTGCTTGTGTGATATGCCAACTCCATTTGGCAAAGACTGCAAATGACAATATCTTTGCGTTTTGGACTAACTTTAAAATATTCCCATGCTTTTGAAGACCTAGGGCGAGATGTTTTCGTTTGAGGGCTTCGTGCGCAATCCTGTGAGGAGGAGGTGGTAGCCGTTTCAGTCTCCATTGTGTTTGAAGTGCGATTGCGAACTGCTTGTTGCTTTGGGTGACCCACGTGTGTGTAGCGACGCGTCGACGCGGAAATATGTTGTCGTCGACGATATTTTTAAGTCGACGCGTCGACTACAGCACTACTCGCTACAGCACTAGTCACCACACAAGCCCCCCACAGAATTCAAACATGGAACAATCCTCGCGTCCGGGAGGAAGCACCACAGGGGCCGAGGAGGGCGGGGTTGCAGGTGAGGGCCGGGCCATGGAACGGGCCCTCGAAAGGGGGCCACAGGAGAGGGTAGGGGCCCTAACGAGGGCGAGGGCATCCCCCCCGGGGGCGGGCCGTCGTAAGGGAGCCGCAGTAGGCGTCGTGGCGAATGAAGTCTCTACCTGCCGGTCGGTGAAAGCCGGGTCGCTGAGCCGCGACGGGCGAAAATAACCCGGTGGGCCCCAGCAGGAAGGACCGCTGCCCGGCCGCAGGCGAGGGCACAGCGGCGGCGGGCACGAAGTCCTCGGGAGGAAGGAGCCGTGGACAGGGGAGAGGCCAGACGGGGCGCCGTCCGAAGCCGCCGTCGAGGTGAACTGTGAGCCGCGGTAAGAGGAGAGGCCAGGCAGGGTCCCGGAGCACGCCACCCACGGGCTGATGAAGGCATGGGCGACGTCCGAAACCGCCGAGGCGAAGGAGGAGGCCAGACAGGGTCCCGAAGCGTGCGCCACCCACGGGACGACGAAGGCATGGGCGACGTCCGAAACTGTAGAGGCGAGACGGGGTCCAGAAGCGCGCCACCCAGGCGCCGATGAGAGCGCTGGTGGCGTCCTTAGCCGCCGTCGAGGTGATGAAAAGGTGAGAGGGTCCACACGAGGCCGACCAGCCATGGTCGAACCTCCTCTCAGGCACCAGAAAAAGCTCAAAAAGGGCCGTACTGTCCACGGTCCAAAAAAGGTAGGTGAAATCGTGAGAGGATCCACACGAGGCCGACCAGACATGGTCGAACCTCCTCTCAGGTACCAGGGAAAAAGCTCAAAAAGTCGATAGCCGTTAGCAGCTAGCCGTTAGCCGCTAGCTGGCAGCCATCGGTAGCTGCTAGCCGTAGCCGTCAGCCAACGAGGTTAGCTGCCAGTCATTGATAGCTAGCGCAGCCTGGACGTGGACGAGGTAGCAATCGGGTTCATCCCTACCCAGCAGGTCGTGCATGGTCTCCCTGTAGTCAGAAGGCCGATGCGAGAATGGCGAGCAACGTCCCCAGCCATTCCGCGGGGCACGCACCGAGCCTCAGTCCGCGTGCCGGTGACAGCCACGGACGTCTCCAATCATCCCCGGCATTTCGAGAAGAAAAACTCAGTGTTTCTGCCGTGTACGGGTCCGTCCCGGAAACTTCACGAGACGTTGTCAGGGTCACCAATGTAGTGCCGAGAGATAGGGAGTCGGAGGCGGTGCAATGGAAGTGTAAAAGTGAACTTTATTGCGGAGCAGAAAAGGACATGTTGCTGGCTTGCAGTCCGAGTAGCCAAGAGAGAGAGAAAAGGAGGAGGACACAGTATATACACAGGAGGTACCAACTAATGTGTCCGCGGAACCATACCAGCCTGTAGTTCCTAGATTAAATTATGACATATTATACAGTGGTCACCACAATGTAAACATTTACATTATTATTATGATTATTTATTATATGAAGACTATATATTATTGAATTACAAGATTAGATATACTTTATTTGATCTAAAATATTGATGTGTTCAAATGTTCTTCAAAACACAACTGAAAGTCCATGAAACTTGTCTTTCTGTATTTGTGAATGAAGCGCCATCTCCTGGTTAAAACCTCAAATTGAAAATCTGGCAACGCCCTCTTGGAAAATAGTGGGAGGGCTTAACACTCCTCGATACTGGTAGGTATCGAGGAGTGTTAAGGTCGTAGGCAGGAAGCTGTAAGCTGGAGTCTGAAATGAGGTGCTACATTTGTACATATCAGGCTACAGCCCTTGTATATTTTATTATGTGAAGCACTATATGGTTTCTTGAAAAATATCTATTGTTTATTTGTAGATATCTCCTAAAGCCTACAAATAAAGTGTGCAATGTAGGCCTGGTATTATTGAGCGATATATATTATGCACACTGTTCTGCTTTCTGCACTGACCTCAGCAGCTGTTCTCACTGTAAACATCGCATCACAATGAAAGCAGTTGTATTAAAAAAAGAAATAGCCTAACATCCAGGGGAGATGTGATTAGTGAGTAAACAAACGGCAAAGGGCAGAAAGTCTGATGCACATTTGATCATCTCAAATAACTTATAATCAGAACGGGAACAGTTTGCAGAGCTGTGCTTCGTTGACATAAATCCAGCCAAGCCTCACACCTCTTTCAAACATCACTGTTGGTTGAAATCGTCCCCGGATAATACTTCAGTGTACCCTCGGTTATAGCTCCTCCAGAGAGACTTCTCTCTCCTCTCTCCTTTACATTAGTGTACCCTCGGTTATAGCTCCTCCAAAGAGACTCCTCTCTCCTCTAAATCAGTGTATCCTCGGTTACGGCTCCTCCAGACAGCCTCCTCGATAATCGATCCTCGACGACCCTTTAGAGAAATTTGTTTTCCTTCGAGACGGCGCGCCGACATCCGTTTCCGGGTCACTTCCGGAGGACCTGGGAGTTTGGGACGCGAAAATGATAGTAATGAGAAACGGCTCATTTCCGAGGACTCGCGCGCAACTGCTTGACGCCGGGACGACCGGCTGCCCTCCCCGACAGGCGCACAGACGCGAGGGCCCGTTCATCACTGCGCGCACTTCTGCGACCGCAGTTTTAATTTACCATTGTTTCTCCTGAGTTTATTTAAATGTTATAATATATTGAATCCTTAAAATAAAGTGTATTTTCAATTTAGTTTCCCTCTCTTTTATAAATTGTCTTATATGTTAATGCTTGTGTAAAGTACTTTAAAATCTGACATGTGCTTTATAATTAAACGTACCTTACCTTACTTTGTTGTGCAAACATGTGTGTGTCCAAGAGAGGATAAGTAACCAGCAAAGGGCTGACCCCTAGTGGTAACATCCATGAATAGCACTCAGAGATAGCACAGACACTTTAAGGTTCAGTATGGGCAATATGTGTTACATTTTTGTGTACTTCCTGGTTCCTCTAATGATGGAAATTGCACAGTTTTTCAGAAGGACTTTGGTTTTAATCTGCTGGCCCCTTAGCATCTTTAGTGATGCTACCTTGGCCACATTATTGCTGAGTATACTAATGTGTAAGCAATGTTCCTTATCAAGCACTCAAGTAAAATGATATCCATACTTTTTTTATAAGTCTGAACACTTTCTTGCGTCTCATCGTCTCGTCTCATGTTCGGTATAACCGCTCCTTACCAATTTCACTGAAAGAACATGAATGTAAATCAATAAAATCCTACCTGCCTCATGTCCCCCAGGGGGATTAAATCAATGAGGCAAAATTGGGCTTTCAGCCTTCTCAGGGTGTTGGAATCAATGTACCCTGACAACACTAAAGATTAATGAGGTGAGCTTCTGCTGAACAAGCAAGATTCCTCTCAGTAACATGTGAGACTGTGTTCAGCAAGGCTGTAGTTCACGGGCGTTCAGCAGCCAGTTTGAGCGTTGTTTGGCATTTTAATAAAACAGAGACCAGTCAAGCATGCAAAGTCACAATACTTGTATGTCTTTATTGAAATATAATCGACCCCTGAGGCTAGATAAAAAGGCCACAGTTTGTTTGTGCCTTGTCTAGCTCCTCAGTCTGACACAGCCAGTTAGAACACAACAGACCTGTCCAAAAACACAGATTACACAACTGGTGTAACACCATAGCCTACATGTTTTGTTTTTTGTTATCCAGACCTAACAAGGCCTTTAAAGTTTACTGCCAAATACTGACAAAGTTCCAGGACATACACGAATCAAATCAATTGCATAACTCCAACAATACTTGGTGTCTTTTTTGAAAACGAATGCAACCTCTCCATTTAATGAAACAAATGTGCTCAATTTAACTCACATATAATCCAGGGGTCGAATAATCAATAGGACGCTATATTCACTTTCAGCATTTTGTATTTGGTCTGCCTTAAATGTGAAGTAATCAGCAGGTTTCTTTGTACCAGCCACAATGATTCACTCAAGAAAGGTAACTTTCACATTGTGCACTGTATTTTGGACCTGAAAACTAAAAGTTAAATTAGCCTAGAACTGAGACAAAAAGTTAAATTAAGTTAAAAGTCCAGTCCGCTTCAAGGAACTGTGCGACATTGTTGGAAATCATTTATTAACTTTTCTGCTGAGAATTAGACGAGAAGATAGCTACTGCTCTTGTGTCTACTCTGTACACTAAACAAGAAGTTAGCCCGCATGACGGTTAGCATAGCTTAGCTCTTAGCAGAAAGACTTAAAACAGCTAGCCTAAAAAGAAAGAAATCCACAACTTGTAGATACAGTATAACAAACTAAAAGTAACACACTCACTGATCTTGGGAAGTGTTGGTTGGCTGCTTTTCTTACTTTAAGAAGGAGCCAGATAAGCTTTTTCCATCTCGTTCCAGTTAGGCTAAGCTAACAACTGCAGGCTGTATCTTAAAATGTAATGTATTTCAGAAAGAAAGTCAATAAGGGGGATTCCCAAAATGTAAATCTGAACCATCAACAAATTTCACATTTAAAAAAATACACATTTATAGTTACAAATTGGTCGACAAACTTTCCGTGTTTTGACGCTTGTGTGATAACATTTTATCTTGCGGGACCATCCACATGAGCTCCAGTAAAGAAGAGGTCCTTTTGTTTTTCCAGGACCAAACGAGGTTCCTTCATCTTTATTGGTCCACGACACATTACAAGTCTCTTCATATGGGGGCTCAAAGGTCAAAAGGCCTACGACCCATTGAGAGCCCCAAAGAAAACAAAAAAGGGGCGAGGGGGTGAGTTTAGCTTTCTGTCCAGGTCTGGGACACGCTGAGGTAACAGACAGTAATAAATTATTCAGTTGTTTAAAAAACACTTTGCAAGAATCATATCAATAATTCATATCAATAATACAAAATGGTATCAAACATACATGATGCAACATTTTTCATCAAACACATTCAGGTTTTTTTTTGTTTTTTCCCTCCCCCACAATCCAGAGTCTGTTGCTTCATTGCTCAATGTTCGACACTTGAAAGTCTTTGGAGTCCCTTTAACAGTAGATGTTGATTTATACTGATGTCCTTCTTTTGCTGAGGTTGATTTTCCACTTTCATGCTGAGGTGAACTTGTATGCCATTAAATAACTGAGTTTTTTTCATACTCTACCTCCTTATTTTCAAAGTAACATAAACGTTTCCTTCAATATCTTTCCAATGATTAAATCCCGATGGATTTAATCTGTCACAATCAACACAAAGGCATACACACAGCGCTACAACACTAATTGCCTATTTGCTTGTTTTGTTATTCCATTTTACATTCAAATCTTTTTTTTTTCCTTTTTTTTTTTAACAGTGCCTCTCATTTCACTTACAGGTTTTTGAACAGAAAAACAACATGCAAATAGGAAAGTCTGAAATTGTATTAAAAGTGCAAAAATGTATTTCCTTAAAGAGACGGTATTCATCCAGACAAAAAGAAGTTGTCCACCGAAACTTTTAGTGCGTTAACAGTACAAGCCATTTCATAGGTTATTCAATTGTACATTTCTATCCACCTCACAACGACAGACATGGATATACTCAATGTCTTGTTGCTTGGAGTGTGTGTCTTCTCCTACAATTAGCTAGGTTTTAATGGCTTTAAGCCCCCGGAGCCTCACACACAGCCTGATGTATTCCCAGGGCTACAGTATGAATGTATCCAAAAGGAGTGTTCTCCTTTGCTGAGCATGATTCATTGTCCTGAATTCAGCGGTGCGGTCTGAAAAAAGCCCCCTAGATTGAAATAAAGTGACATCACATTATTTTGGTTAGTGGCCAGTGCAAATCAGCTTCTCCAGCCGGCTTCAGATCTGAAACACGCCACTCACTTTATCCCTTTTCTATTATATTTTGTTAATATTCGCCTACAGATCTCTTTGTAAAACAGCATTGAATTTGTTTACATTGCCACGTATGATTATATGTTTTAATATCACAAATATAACTGTATTTTTTCTATATTATTTGATACAAAAACATGGAAAGTAACTTGTTTTAAGACTTTAAAAAAAGAGACAAATAGGGATATTGTCCGTACAGTACTGATAAAGACTGCACTCGTGCCATTGCTGATGGCTGAAGAGGCAACCTAAATAATTATTTCAAACACTTAAAAATGGCTCTGATATATTGTGTGTGTTTTTATGCTGAGGAAATAATCCATTAATAAGTCTGTAAACATGGCCGCTGATACATCAGTGTTGGTATAAACCCTGTTATGTTGACACTATATTGTAACCACATAAACCCATCTCACTCTCCTTTACAATTACAATATTTAAACACATATTCCACGCGCTTATATGACCACAGAGCTCACCTGTGGACCGATATGAAACACGTTATCTAATCACATCCCCTTCTTTCGCTTGCTTCGACACATCCTTCCGTCCCTCTCTGAACTGACATTCCCCAAACCGGAGCATCGCATGACGGCAAAGTGTCCCGCCACACTCACTGTTTGCCAGCCGACAACGCCTAGTGACTCCCTAAAACTTACCTCTCATATTCTTCCACTATGCCCTTATGATAACATATTTAAAAATCACACAGGTGCTTTTTTTCCAGATATCGTAGGAGTGTGAGGATATAAAAGGTGAGAACCATTTTTCAGGAGTTACTTCGTAAAAAAAGAACGAGGCGCTAATGAGCCGGGTCCTCCCTATTTGTTCCTTTTTCAAGAAGACAACAGTTCCAATATCATTTCCCCCAAGATTCCTTCATCTAGTGGCTCAGTTGAAATGAAAAAAGAAATGACACCTCATTGTGAAACTGTTCTGTGTGGAATAGAGGATGGGAGGGATTTATAGACCTTAAAAAATGGACCATAAATTGAGGAGAGAGGGCACAGCGCTCATTCAAAGGCTTTGTGAAGAGTCCCACATTTTGAGATTCACTCCTCCTTCCAGGCATCCCCCTCCCTTTTGTGCTCCAGTAGTTAACCACTGCTGGGGAGTTCCCTGACATCCAAAGGTACGTGGGCGTGCGTGTGGATGTGTGTGTGGGTGTTACGAATGGTAAACAGGAGGTCACAATATGGCGCAGTGGAACCTGTGGGTACCCGCTGAACGCTCTGCTCTCCATTTCATCTTCTTTTTCTTCTTCTGGTTTCGCTCTGGAACCTGTTGTCTGTGGACAAAGAGAAGACATACAAGAAAAGGTGTTACAAATCATCTAAACTCAGGATTTGGTTCACCTTACGATGCAGTAATCTAATCATAGTTTTAAAATAGGCAATGGATGGCAAGTTTATTTATAAAGCACCTTTCAACACCAGGCAATTCAAAGTGCTTTAACAAATTGGAAAAACATTAACATTAGATACAAAAAAGTTAATCATGATCATTAAGGATGCTCATTCAACTTATTGGTTATAAGTTGAGGTGGAAGCCAGTAACAAAGGAATCATTTAACACAAATAAGGGCTGTAACTAAAGATAAATCCGACAAATATCTTCTAGATGAATCGAAAAAGAGTTTTACAAAGTTCAGTGACTTGTTTCGTGGGTCCAGAACCCAAAGGTATTAACTTTAAAATGATAAAAACTCATATATTAATACATTTCCATATTTGAGAGGCATTTTCTGACATGTTTGCTTAAGAAATGACTTGACTAATAATAAAAACAATTACCAAAATCCTAATTATACCTCATCTGTCACCTAAAAGATGCAGCTTGAAGGAAATGTGCTTATTTGACTCCTGATAGTTAGACAATAAAGATAGATTCATACTGAGAGTGGGTTGTATGTTTTTCATTAAACATACAACCCACTTTAATGTATTTTTTAGCGCCGGGACTTTAACGCGTTAATTAAGACTAATTAATTACACAAATTAACGCATTTTAAATCGCACTTTAATCGCACTTATTTTTGCACAGCGGAACGTTTCTCACTGGATGAGTTTCAGGCGTACCGATTATACTGGAGCACCAACTAACGTTCATGACTTCAGCATGGGACTTCAAACAACAACAAACCACGGTGAACAATAGTCAAACATGAACGAACAAGCTGATGAGACCGCTTTGGTCGGTCCCGTGGATGGGACATTTTGTTTTAAAAAACGGACGGATGGAAGCGTCGACAAGAGCACGGTTGTGTGCAAATTATGCAAAAAAGAATTTGCATATCACCGCAGCACATCAAGCCTAAAGTATCACCTAAATGCAAAGCATGTAGCAGCTAGCGTGGACGTTAGCCCGACTCCGAGTGCAAGGAACCACACCCTGACCCAACCCACACTCAACTAGATGACTGGTTTCAGGGCCAGGATAAGTAAATCCACGTCTGAGAAAATAACCAGCTCCCTGGATTGCACTCCACTTGGAGTAAAATCCATGTGAAAATTGCTTCTCACTGTTCTCAGGTCAAATATGTATATTTGATTAAAAATGAGATTAATTTCGATTAATATAATTACAAAGCCTCTAATTAATTAGATAACAATTTTTAATCGAGTCCCGGCTCTAGTATTTGTCCTTAAATTCGTAAGCATAATTTTTCGGTTTTAACCGCATGTTTTTGCTGCGACAGTGATTTGCACTAATATATCCAGCTCAGATTATGATTGGGGCTGTGAATGAGTCATCCTAAACCCAGAGCCAATCAATACTATGAGTCACCTCTTTGGGTTTCACATTAACATGTTATGGGGGGGGGGGGGGGTTCAAAGCAGCCTATGGATAGAGGGATACATAGAGAGATACATAGAGGATGGAAACACTTTCTGCCTGATCTGCTCTGATCAGTCAGAAAATACACAACCATTTTTTTTACTTTATCCTACCACTGTATCACTGACTTTCTACAGTCTGACCACTAGAGGGCAAGTGTTTATCCATCATTAAACCATAATGTGCCAAAACAGCTGCCATGAGGACAATCGGGACTCTCAAAAGTGAAATACAGGGTGTGTATCCGGGCTCTTAAACATGACAAAACCCTTTGCAGGATATGACCACATTGAAAACATGGACACAAATCGTATTATTCTGAAGATACATGTGTGTCACACAGGAAATACCAACGGGACTTTTACTTTTCCACAAAAATCTCATAAAGACATACACAAATCTCTAAAGAAGGGAAATACACACTGGGGACAAAGGGTGAGTCTGAATGGCCAATCACTAGTGTTCTCAAGCTGTTTTAAGGGTCCTTATTAGAGAATAGAGAATAACGGAAAGTGAATGAAGTTACCTTATAACACGGACCAGCTCATGAAAGGCTTTGTCCACATTCATTGGAGGATCCTTGGCACTGGTTTCAATATAAGTTATCTGGAGGAACGAAAGCAGAAATATCTCAAATATATCTCAATATACGTTTTATTCTTAATGTCACAATCTGTCTGCGTTTTCCTGCTTTATTTTGAAAAGTGTTCACCCCTTGTGTTAGGTCTGTTTTGATTTCCTGTTTCTGTGATTTCCCTCCAGTTTATTACCTGATTGAGTTCACCTGTGTTTTTCTTTCCTCCCCACCTGTGGCTTGTCCTTGTGATTAGTCTTGCATGTATTTAAGTTCTGGGTTTCTTTCAGTTGTTGTCAGATTCTTGATGTTTGACGTTGAAGAGAGAGTTCTGTTTCTTTTCCCTTTCTTTTTCTTTTTCTTTTTGCCTTGCCCAGCACTTTTATTTCCTGGACAACCTGCAATAAAGGATTTTCTTGATAGTCACTTTGGCGTCCTCCCTGCTCAGCTCTAAACCCTGACAAATTCAATCATAAGGGCCATTCGGGTGGTATCACTGAAATATGGAATTACTACTAGAACTCTACTAAATGTATTTTTTTTAACACTTCTACAGACGTTTTAGATGTCTGTTGTCATATTTATTTACGTCATCATACTTAAAATGAAAAAAAAGTATTGTTTAATAGTGGTCATGTACTGTAAATGTTATTTATAGAGTACATGTTTATTAAAAGGTGTGTGGCAAACCGGAGTTATTTTACCGCATTGAACATGTTTTATTTTAAAGGCTTAAAGTGTTTATTGAGATAAATTGGGCAATTATTTTGTACTTAAAAGTTATTTTTGGGATATAAAGTTCATATCAATTTGAAACAGTCCTACGCAGCCATCACTAGAAGCTCTTGATGAAGCCAAGTCTATATCTGCAAAGCTGTAGAAATACCAGCTTTAACAGAATCAATAAGGTTGGGCTATGAATGAAATGTACCTACATGAATATAAAGTAGAGGGAGACATAATATGATTTGGTAAAGGAACATAAGCCTCAGCCTTTGAAAAACATCACAGGCTAATTACCGTACTGATTCAACTGGCAGATGATAGTCAGTTTGGAAACAGCCCCAAGTGTTTTCACTGATTCGCTGCATATGATCACTTCAAAACATCAAAAGTTTGAAAAGAGGCCTTAGGCCTTAAGAGCATCACAGCTTGTGGCTTTATTCTAAAGTTATTTTTGCCTGCTTCTGTCTCTTTTAATGGTGGTGGTGCGTTTACTGAGAGTACGTCGGAATTAAGACAAATTGTAACACACCTCTTTTTCCCACTTTCAGCCCTCTGTCAGACCAGGTTCACAAAGTCTACTTGTTTTAATGTAGTCTGACATTAGGTCAAACAGCAATATCAGGCTATCCTGGCAGAACTGTTCAGTGAAAATGGGATGGAATAACAATATCATGGTCCTATAGGCATTCCAGACATTTTAAGTGTCAATCTTAAAAGTCAGCCTGGTGTTTCTGTGCGTAAGGGATACACAGAGATTTAGCAAAAACATGACATAAGCACATTGAGGGTGCTGTGTCTGTTTCGATAAGACAGCCTTTGAAATCACTTGTGTAGTGCAAGTGAAATGTTTTGTAATGCACGAGTCAACACGTTCCATGCTCTCTTGAGGAATCTGATGAACAAATTCATCTGTCGATTGAATGTTTCTCATCATTATGCTGCTTTCAAGTCCGTGTCTCAGTACTGTACGATACCAGTCACTTCTGTGGAAACATTGGTATAACTGTCTTTTTTTATTATATTTGAGTGTTGGATGTCTTTTAAAAATGGACCGAGAGTCTCTTCAATAAAGCTGATGATGAATTATAACTTTGATTCTTTATTTAAATTGCCTTCAGAGCTGAGCTTATCACCTGGATTCATGCTGTTTTTGTCACTCAACGTCACACATTTACAGTTAGGAGTCCTCCCAGAGTTCAGGAGGACATTGGATGGATGTGTAACAGGATGACACTCAGCAGAGCAACTGATGTGTTTGTAGAAAAGACAACTTTCTGTCGTTTTTAACTATGTGACCACGCATTTTAGACGCTGAGATATGTGATCAATGAGCAGCACAACTGTTAGAATGTTGGATTGGATGATCTGGTCAGCTGATGTTGGCTGCGATGGGCCAATTATTTTCATGAGGGCCAAGAAGAAGCACATGACATGATGTTCAGGTGTTTCAGTCTGGATAGAGCTCTCTACAAAAATGGCGGGAATACGATAATGTGAACCAAATTGTTGTTTACACAGAGACGGCTCCATTTAGAAATAGTTTCTTTAGATCTTGTTTTTGTTTGGTTCAAGAATGGTCTACTGTGCAGCTGTGGAAACAACATTAACCTTTTGATGTTGATTTCAGTTTGACTGTGATTTAAATCCTTCACATACAAGGACATGCTCTCACTGTTTCTTTCAAAAATCCTTACATGTGCACTTGTAAGAAACTCCAGTTAGAAACGTTGTTAGAGGGATCAGTTTAGGGCAAACGGGCTGAAACAAATTCACTGCTTACGTTGTGTTTGGCAGCCATCTCTTGGCCCTGGTCGGTGGTGATCTTTCTCAGATGGACCAAGTCAACTTTGTTTGCCACAAGCACCATGGGGAATGCCTCCCTGAAAGCAAAAGAACACACACACAAAGTCAGGTATCCCTTTATAACTACATTCAATCATTTCAGAAGCAATTGCAGAGTGTCTCATGGTCTTAGGCCAATGTTGATATGCCTACATTTTGAATAGAAAGATCAAAGGCTTTGCAAATTGTCTGAGAGGTGTCAGATTCCTGCAATACTTAAATCTTGTGGAAAAATAAGCTAGAGAGGAACTCTAAATGTGGACACACAGCAACTAGCTTAGTTCCCGTTTCTATTTTTGTTCTATCTCAAGCCGTTTCATTGGCTACAGTCAGTCACTGTCAGAGAACAGATGCAAATCTCCTCTCGGATTGTACCATGTCTGCCGATTCAGCAGAACTCAAACAGGCCTGAGGGGGGGTGGCCTTATATGAGGATACAATTCTTTGATGTGACACTGCTAGACACATTGTGTATTTCCCTACATCAGAGGATAGTGTGATAGAGCTCACTTGGTATCTTTTTTTAGGTTTTAAGGCCAACATTTCTACTGGTTACAACATTTTGGACAAAAACTTGATAGGTGCAGCCCAACCACAGACATGGTATTCAAAACCCACACAACATCAGTGGTGGTAAGAAATCATCTGACAGAGCAACTTCCTTTTTTTGTAATTCTGTGTTCCGGGTATGGTAGCTTACTTTATTTACAAAACAGATTTTCAATGTACTGGTTGTTTTGAACTTCTGGGTGCATTGTCTAAATGATTAGGGTAGATAAACTGCCCAACAACTATTTAGATTCAACAAGTCCTAGGATTGACTTTCCCAAAAAGACTTTATTTAGACAAAGCCATTCGAATAGTTTTTATATGTTCATAAGAAAGGGATGCTAAGCAGATGTCATAGCATATTTGAAATATGTTTGGGGTAATCAAAGGACTTCATTGTAGGTTTATTTACAGTTTAAAGACAACTAAATGTGAGGCTGGTTGGACAGATATGTCACATTTCTTACATGTGGAAACATTTGCAGCTGTTTTGTTCACACCTATGTCTTTGGGCTGGAGTTCTCTATAAGAAATGTCAAGGTACCATCAACCTTTAAATTCAACATACTGCAAATAAAGACAACTAGCTTGAATAGACACAATGCAAGTAAATGAAGAAACATCTTAACCAACCTATATATTATACATATATGAAAGTATTTTAATCATGCCGTCACAATGATGGTTAGCAAAATGTGATCACAACAACCAGAGTGGATCAGGTGTGTGCACCAGTTTTTAATATCCCCTGGAAACAGTAATGTTCTGTTGTGAGCTTCTCTATTTGCAATGCTTTTTCTAAATGCTTCACGTGCCATGTTAAAACTGTTAAGGATATTTCTTTATTTTCTCGTGTTGTGTCCATTTGATATTTTGTTGAGCCCTCAGGGCCCCCAGTATTCTTTGATTTTCTCTGCATTAGTAAAAATAAGTAGTTTACATAAAAGTCAATAAACAGGAGTTTTGTATACACGATAAGAATCATACCTTAAAATTCATTGGTTGTGTGAATGGAGAAAAGAGGTTTCTGCTGTTACCTGTCTTTGACCCGCAGTATGAGTTGATGGAACCGGTCGACGTGTTCAAAGCTGGCCTTGTCCGTCACAGAGAAGACGATGAGGAATCCGTCTCCTGTCCTCATGTACTGCTCCCTCATCGCACTGAACTCTTCCTGGCCCGCTGTGTCCAGCACTGCCAGGATGGAGGGACACAAATGCATGACTTTGCATAAAAGGGTTTCTCTTTTACAGCCCTTTTCATTCAAAATCCAAACAGAGGATTTATAGCTTTGAGCATACTGTACTTTATGTCTTGTATGAGCATGTAGTATACTATGTGGTCTGCTTTTCCTATACCATGGCTCCTGCCGTCCCATTTGGTGTTTCATTTTTTTGTTCTTTGTTAAAAACCCAAATGTCTGTTTTGACTCAATGAATGGAACCCATACAAAATGCCAAAACCTTCAAACAAAAGCATTGGTACATTTATTTTCTAATGCAACTGATCCAGTTTGCAGTATTCATTAAAGGACAGTGTGCAGTTTTGTGAATGTGACCTGTTTAAAAACGGATTGTTTCCATTAGTATTATAATTCCCAGCAGCTGATGTTATTTTCTCTTTCTACTACGCCTTCCAGTGCGATCCACTGTCTGCCTATCTCTACCAGCTTCACACATTCACCAGTGGGCTGTTTATTGGCATATTTAATGTTGTAAAAAACAGAGGCATGACTGTTCTCCACTTTCAAAATGAATGTCCCCTTGACATGCTGCTCCACTCACCATCCAGTATGGCCCACTGCCCGTCTATCTCTGTGTGTTTCAGATACGAGTCCTCTATCGTGGGATCGTAGTCCGGCACAAAGATCTTCTGGAAAAACTGGATGGTCAGAGCACTCTTCCCGACACCACCATCCCCCACCACCACCAGCTTGTACGTTGGCAGGTTGTCACTTGGCAGTGCGCTGGTCGCCATGGCTACCTCGACAGTGGTGGGAAAGGTGAGAAGAATAAGGCTAGGAGGTAGCTGAGGAGACACACCTGGCTGAAATGGAGGAGAGGGGGGGGGGAAGAAAGAATAAAGGGATTAACAATAGCAGGGGACAACAGACAGAGGGAGCGAGGTTGTTGCAGCTGCTTTTTTATCGCCATGGAGACCACAGATAGGAGTTATGGATCAAGGCAGAGATGTGGGGCAAAATAAAGCAGTTACAGTGTTGCACGGC
Organism: Pseudochaenichthys georgianus; assembly: GCF_902827115.2. Classification (NCBI taxonomy): domain Eukaryota; kingdom Metazoa; phylum Chordata; class Actinopteri; order Perciformes; family Channichthyidae; genus Pseudochaenichthys; species Pseudochaenichthys georgianus. The sequence continues at coordinate 13,599,069 of NC_047523.1, forward strand.
ACCCACAGGAGAAATACAACAAACTGGATGACAGTTGTACATCATTTGAAAACAGGGCGGAAAGATGTAAGAAGAACACATATTTTACAAAGAAGCTGATAAGGAGTGGCTTGGACTAATATATTGACTGAAGTTCAGTGACACTGGATTGGTTATATGGCTTGTTTTACCAATATGATCTTGTGTGGTGGAAGTCAGCATGCGCAATCTGATAATGTTGCACAAGCATTATAGGAACAATCCAAAATAAAGGGTAACTTCTCATATAATAGTATGTGTTATATATTGTAATATACTATAGTGCAATATGCACATTTTCACTTTAACTTGTGATTTTACAAATATTTGTATTCTACTTTTTCTTTTACTGGTCATTTTTCTTTATCTTCTTATGTTTTTATAAATATCTTGAATGTATTTTTGTTTTATCTTTTTATTGCAAATTGTTACTCAAAATCCTCATGTTCTCTTTTAAAAATTGTATTTGACATTTGACTTTAACTTCTTATGTTAATTAAATATTTGTATTCTATAGTTTCATTTATTTGCACAATGTCGCTTTAATTTCTTATATCATTTAAATCGTTTTATTCTATTTTATACTATTTATCTTTGAATTGACATTTGACTTTAACTTCTTATGTTTATGAAAATAGAATTATTCTATTTTCTTTTAGACATTTAACTTCTGAAGTTTTTATAAATATCTTTATTGTATTTATGTTATGCCCTTCTTGCGCATTTCTTTCTTTAACTTTAAGTGTAAGAACTTTGAGTACATTTTTGTTGCACTTTTTGAATTTCATTCAAAAAGTGCAACAAAAAGCCAAATGTTTGATGAGAAATCAAAAGTAGGTTCCGTGCTTGTTAGAGCTGAAGTGTGTTGTGTGGCTGCTGCCTCATAAAGCTTTCCACTGGTAAACCACAAACAGCTTGTATTGAGAGGCAGCTACAGGAAATGCAGCTGCATTCGTCATAAAGATTAGCGCCTTCCTTCTATGGAGGAGAGCATTATCGTCATATTTTCTGTACACTGACATTTCTTGTAAAGACACAAGAGCAGCAGCCACGATCAAACTGCTTTGAGAAGAGGGTTTAGGCAACCAGCTTTATATAAAACCACTTATACTGTTCTGGCGTGATTGGCTCTAATCAAAGCCACTCACAGAATAAATACATCACAACTGTGAGGAGAAGCAGCTGAGGAAAGCCACAGAAAGCCTGGTTTGGCCTCAGAGCAGAAACCACGCTAATGACGTCTACTTTCAGAAAATAAGTATAACCGCAGAACCATCAGAGTAATGCGATGGCTAACTGTAGTTTGTAATGATGGCCTTTTGAAAACCTCCATCTTACTAGAGGATGAGAGGTTTAACAGACGAGGGTTTTTCTTTTTTACGTAAGGGAAGTACAGTAATGCATTCAAACCAAATCTATTTTAAAATGAGCAAATGATTCAGCTGCATTCACACCTCAGGGGAGCAGTGTGTACAGTACTTTAGAAACATATCATTCCGCATTTAAACTGTACTGTATGGTTCAAAGCAATATGGGAAATAACATGCACGCTTTATGTATACTGTAGAATTTAATGTAATCTCATGCTCTTATGGCATATGTGCGAGAGAAACTTCCTGTGGAGGGAACTTTGGAATTGTATTCTTTGTAGACCATTTCAATGCACTATAACACACTACAGGAAAGGGGGGAAAACCGAAAACGCATAATAACGGCCCTTTAAAATGATCTGATAAGGACAATTATTAAAAAGCTTAAACGACAACAACCTTAGGGTGGGTTTGACTCAACTGAAACAGTCATTTTGCAACACAAAATCTGAGTTGAAGCAGGTTCAAGTTTAACTGTCAATCAAATCCAGTTTTATTTATACAGTAATAATAATAATAATGAGTTCCATTTATAAAGCACTTCATATTTGAGTGCAAATCCCGAAGTGCTACAAGTAGTGAGCATGAACAGTATAAATAAACATTACACAACACGATAGAATTAATAAAAAAAGCAATAATATTTTTAAAAAAAATAAATAAATAAAAAGGGTGATAAAAATGTCTAGGCAAAGGCTCTTTTGAAGAGATGGGTTTTGAGGCCTTTTTTAAAAGCCTCCACGGTCTGTGGTGCTCTCATTTGGTCGGGGAGAGTGTTCCACAGGCTGGGAGCAGCCGAGCAGAAGGCCCGGTCTCCCATAGTACGGAGCTTAGTCCTGGGGGGTTTGAGGAAATTGGACATTATAGCACATTTAAAAGAGATTTTTGGTCGAGCCAAAGTGCTGTACATGTAATAAAAACACATTACAACAATCACAATAATTTACAACAGAAATATAATCAAATAAAGCTAGCTTAAAGGTATCCTGTACAGTTATTGACCGTAGTGCTACTGAACCGACAACAGTCTTGCTGCTTCTTTCACACTATTATGCTAAAAGAGTGTAAGCTAGCAAACAGGGATGTAACGTTTTAATAATCTCAATTATTCATAAACATCTTTTTTTGTTTATGTTTTTGAGGAATAAAATGCATTCAACCCTTTCATAAGGCCTTGTGTTGCAACGTTTTGGTGGGAGAAAACGGAATATAAATGTCATTTACTAGTCAAGCCAATAAAAGTTTAACATTTTTTGCAATAAAACTAATCTATTCCTTCAGATGTGTAGTTCTCATGAAACTGTACCAACAGTCACAAGCAGAAAAAAAGCCCATTCACGCACTACTAGCACAACACCAACAGCAGCCACCCGCCCATCCACCCACGCACCCATTCCTCCTTCATCCACCAGGAAACAGCTGTCAGCTGGCTGCAGTCCATCTTTTCCTGCCCAGCACAATGGAGGGAAGGAAGATGTTTCCTTCCTTTCCAAAGCCAGTCGGTCATTTTGAAGCCGTCAGTCAGCCAGGTTGGGCAAAGAATTTCCGAGCCAAATTCCTGGCGTTAAAATGCCTCGGGTTGCTGGCTGTCATAAAGCCACAAAGTATATGTCTACGCCGCTATACCATTTCGCGAGACACCGCCTTAGATTTTTAACTCCGTGCAGAAAAGCAAAAACAGGACAGCTTGAGAAGCACTGGGAAGTCACAGTACCTGCTACCAGTGGGGCTTTCACACCATGCCTGTAGCTAAGTCATAACCTTGACATATGGTGTGTCAGCGTTTCCTTCTGTGAGTCTACGTGTTGGAGGGCACAGCTCTGAAACACCACTCACTGTTTGGGAAACTCAAATAATCCACAGACACTGGCTCAAACCAAATTCCTTTCAGAGTGGAAGCTTGGCAGAGGAAAATATGTGCCCAACTAAAGTTAGTCATCAGACCAATGTGGCTGTACAGTATGGCTTTCCAAATGTGTTTTTTTAAGAGGGACAACCAAGGGTGCATGAGGACAAGCTTTAAGTATCGTACACACAACACTCTGTGATAACAATGATGCCATTGAGTCTGGAACCTTTACTCTTGTATTTGGCATTTTATTCACACTAAACTGGCATTTACCACCCCTGGGAATTCAGACATTCTAAAACATGTAAAATCCCTCTTAAAAGTGCAGTTGTGTGCATAACGAACAAGACAAATGGAACTCCAGTTTTGCCCTTTTTGTTACTGATTATGATATGTCATGATGTATTGGAAGTGTGGTTGTATTTTGGTTACTTGTCTCAGAGACATTGCATTTGTATACAACTTATATTTGCAAAAACACAATTGTTTTAAGGAAACATTTACACCTGGTCAGAGAAATACTAAGGTTTTAATTTAATACAGAGAACAACCCACATTTACTTGAATTACGAGATACAACATATTTATACAAATGTACCCAAAACCATGATCTTTACAGTAGAGGCCGGGGTGTGCACTAACAAGAGCTTTGGGGTTTGCACTACCAACTCTGGACTCAAATTCATGCACTTTATCAACAGAATCACGCTGATTCTATTTTGCATCACAACATAAATGGTCAAACAATTCAGAACTCTAAAACCACATTTCTGTAGAAGAAGCCAAGCTAATCACTGCGACTCTTATTTATATCGGTTAACCACAATTACATATCTATCCTAATGTTGTGGACGTCTTGTTGCACACACGCAGCAGTGTGGCATATCTATGGGACCACAACACATGTAAATCATTAAATATACTACTGCTTGTGTATGTTGTTTCACTTGCTATAGGACTAGTGACATATTGTTTCAATCATCACATCACCTAACTAACATGGACATGACTCTATGTAGGGTTTGACATATTCATCTGGTGTGGTTTTGTATTTTGTCCTCACCATGACTCCATAAAGCCACTCTGGACTCTTGAGAAGTAGTGAGTTGTTTCCTTGGGAAAGGATAAAGGGACTTCCCTCTTCACACGGGAACAAAGCAGCAAAACATCTCACAGAAAAGGAATAAGGAGGAACCCAGCGGTGCACGCCCCGGCCTCTACTGTAGCGCTGATAGGAACACTCATCGATCATTCAAAGGATGTGTTAATACTCAGTCCATTGAGTTCAAAATGTATTGAAGCTGCCGACAAACGCTTTTTTTTGGGGGGGGGGGGGGGGGGGGTTTAATTGTATGAAATGCGGCATGGTTGATCAAAATCTATATGTTCCTAAATATTCAATGACTGACTTTTAGGCTAATCTGGGTTTTGTACCTGGGAGAAGGGGGTTTCTGGTTCCTGGCTGTAAGGGGCTATCTGTGTCTGCCAAAATAAAGACAAAGGAACCTGCCATTTCTCTACCAGCATCAATATTGGCAATATTTTTCAATTATTCATGTAGTAAAGAATTATCATATGTGCACTTTATACAGAATAACTCAAACAGTCACCCTGCTTGCCAACATGGCAATACAATTACTAAATAGATGTAACCTTCACAAAAAACAATTGAAAGTGTACATCTCTAGCGTCTCCTACACAAGTTCGATACAACTTGAATGTGCAGTAAGATTAGGGTTGCAAAGGGGCGGAACATTTCCCGTAATCCCATATATCCCTATGAAGAGCCAACCTTCAATTTAGAAAATTCCCAGTTTATTCCCATGGAAAGTTTCCATCTTCATGACTCGACATTAACGACTGCCCGATGGCCCGAGGCAATCTAGTATTTAGCTCGGGCAATGAAGCCTCACCTGCTGGCTGCCCGATCGGGCAATCTATTATGGCAATTGTGAATACACAAATCGGTTGGAAAACGATGAAAAAGTTGCCATCTTCATGGACGTCGCCATTTTGTGTGCTTCGCGGATGCGCTCGGGCTCCTCTTGACTGCTGCTCGGGTCTGCTCGGTCAGCTTCCGGATGAGGAGGCATTCGTTCGACCAACTTCGCGATGTTCGGGCTGGCCCGGTCAATACGATTTCTATACAATGAATACTACCCGGACAATGAATCGAATGCAACCACATTTACGCGGGAATTTCAATTTGTTACGGATTCTGATGCTGACGATCAAATCATTTAAAGTCAGTGTATTACAATGTTTCTTAGTCCACCCAAGCAAGGTGAACAACCTGGAAAGAAGAAGAGAAAGACTGAGCTGCATTCCCCCCCCCCCCAAAAAGAGAATCAAAAGAGAATCCCAGTCAGAAGAAGAGAGAATCCAGAAGGCCAGAGACTATGAGGAGAAGGAGAGGGCAACCATTCATTCCAGCTTGGCTGGACCATGGCTCAGGGCCATCTCCAAAAATCCTTAATGTCATGCACTGATCTTTGAAAATTCCCAGAACTTTGCAACCCTAAGTAAGATGCAAAGAAGTGTTTCAAACTGATGGTTATGTTAGCAGCAGTAGGCTATGATACTGTGTGATAACATGTCGTGCTTTCACCAAATATTTCAATCACTGCAATTTGGATATTGCACTGGTCCATTTTGTGATATTGATACAATTCTGATTCATTATAAGTGTTAATTGTTCTGGTTTTAACGGCTGCATTACAGTAAAGTTATGTCATTTTTCTGGATTTACGAGACTGTTCTAGCTGTTCTCTTATTTGCCTTTGTACGCTTTATCATTAAATCCATATTACTGATTTATAATTTATATAACTATTTTGTGAAAGCATCGATGGTAAACCCAACACTGTTGTCAAATTGACATCAGGGTATTTGGTCTATAATGTTAGAATTGATTTTTCACCCAGCCTTATTTCAGGTCTAATTTGAACAACTTATTTGCTCAGAACTGAATGATGTGGTCCATTCAGACATGAGATAAGCTATATTAGCTTGCCCCCTCATCCTATTTTCTCCCATAGTGACAGACATTATAGTGGTGTAGATATGACTTCTTTTTGTAGAGCCGCCCAGACGTTAGCATGGCAATGGCTCGTCTGACTAAAAGCGGTGGGATTTTTCCATTAGATTTTGGAATATTGCAGAAATGAGGATCTGTGTTGAACACACACTTATGATTATGATACTTACACGTTTTGTTCTGCAGGATAATCTCCACATATTGACACCACTTATATGATCATTCAAATGGAAATGCTAGCTAATGTTAGGCTAGAAACGTATAACATCAGAGTCGCATGGCTTCACGTCAACACCGCTAAGCGAAAGACGGCTAACGTACGGAGTGATGACGTTTAGAAGTCTCATTTAGTCACGTGATAGTAACCGCAGTTTTTAAAGACATACAAAAGCTCCACATGTTCATCAGGGTGGTATTTTCTGATGTATTTTATGTCATAACAAAATGTGAAAATCTCGTAAACTTGTATTAACCACACACCTTATTTTAGGAATCCAACCCAAAAGAAATGACTGTGAGACGGAGCCTGGTAGTGCTAATGCTAACCCATTCACGTGTTTAGGTCTCATTCCTCAACCACTCTGGATCTGTAAGACCCTTTGCAACATTCAGAGAGAACAAAGTGCACGCAGCCTAACAGAGGTCTGTGCAGCTGATCACATGACTGTGGGTCATCACCAATGACTAACTTGACTCTCTCAGCATTATTTGAGAACTCATTGAGCCATAAATTACTTTCATGTCTTTTTTATAACACTATGCCATTTTTGAACATTCTCTGTAGATAAGGCTGCCATTCATACACACAACCCAAATAACTCCCTTATGTAATGTGACTTGCTGGGGGCAGTTCCTACTCTGACCTTTCCATTATCCACTCTAATTATTCACTCTTTTTCTGGATGTTTGGACATTTCAACAAGGATACAGGATGTGAATGAATGGTGGAGTACTTCTTACTGTAATTGGACCGATCTGTATTTTAACTGCAAAACACTTTTTCATTCAATCTTTATCAATTCAAATGAAAACAATCACATACTAGGAGTCTACTATATTTCTCATACACATTAGACACCACTGACAGCAGTCAAGCAGGGCTCAAGAACTAAATAACATTATCAATATACTAATTAGAGCGGTAGTGTAGGTATATAAATCAACACAGTGGCCTTTATGTTTTCTATAATATTGCCATGCAAGGAAATAAGTTGTTGTGTTTTTGGGCCGTCAGTAAATCAATACCGAGATTAAATGAACATCACGTTATTATTTTACAAATAATTGTTTTCTGTATGATTTTTGAACAAACTCTGATTGAAATTTTGTAAGAACTAATGGTGTCTCTGTTTGACTTATAGATGAGTACTGTCTTACATAATGAAACAATCTATTGTTTTTAATAAATGAGCTGACACTACAAGGACACCAGTGAGTCCAAAAAGAGATTACATCATCAGGGTGATTTTGAGGCAGACTACAGATGCACAAAATAAGACCACATCAATTGGCTAGAAAGCTAAATGACAAAGGATACCTGCGTCAAAACTTAAGGCAAACTCCAAACCTAAATGTCAAGTGGATTTCTTTGGATAGAAAAATGAGGAATATAGAACCTAACCAACTTTGAAACTAGGACATATCCAATCTGTTGAAAAACATATATATATATATATATATATTAGGGCCGAATCAGAAACAGTAAAGACAGTTTGCTTAACATGTTTGTGATATAGGTTTTCTGAAATTAGATTTGACAGACTGACCTTGAATACAATTTGAACATGTAGTGAAACTTGAACGCAAGAGAAATAAACACTTGATCGTAGCTGTCCTTCGGCTGTCCTTTGTCTCCATCTGAAAGGGTAGGCTATCCCTGTACCCACAAAAAACATTTGGACAAATTAGGATTGGAATATTATGGAATAAAAGTACCTTATCATTCCATTCCCTGTTAACATTCATATTTGAAATACCCTATGGTCACACAAGTCTGATTCACAACACTTTATATGCCAAACTTTTGCCAAGAAACCTCAAAAGGTGTCATAGAACCCCATAAACATGCATCTCATAGGAATCATTCAATCATGTGTGACACAAGCCTTGCATACACTGAATGGCATAGCTGGGAAACTTCGCTCCACCAATCATCCAGAGGGTAATTCCCTGGTCAAAGGTCAAATGAAGCTTTGGGGAAATGTTCTACAGCTACCATCATCATCATCATCATCATCAGCAAGGATTAAGATCTCTATGAAGTTATGATGAAAGCCAAATTATCTAGTGATTTCACTTTGCTATAAATAGTGGTGTGTGTGTGTGTGTGTGTGTGTGTGTGTGTGTGTGTGTGTGTGTGTGTGTGTGTGTGTGTGTGTGTGTGTGGGTGTGTGTGTGTGTGTGTGTGTGTGTGTGTGTGTGTGTGTGTGTGTGTGTGTGTGTGTGTGTGTGTGTGTGTGACCAGGCAAACTGTTTAGCCGGTTGACAGTGGCAAGAAGGGGGAAATTGCATAGGAAAGTAAGAACGACTCCACAAGATATCACCAAATAGTTTTATCATTGGTAAAAACTAACTTTGAACTGGTGTCGGGATTATGATTAATCTCAGACCTTCTTTGTAGAAAAATAGATAGATATTATAAAGTAACTAACACAATTTCTAAGTGTCTATTTAAAGCATTGATCGGTAACACAACACGTGTCAGTGTCACATTTCAATCCATTGATCTATTTTATTGTGCGTCTGCCATGCTTGTTATGTACAGCTCTGTTGTCCTGCACCGGTCTAGATGTTTCTACGCGTCTGAGTCTCTCTTCAAAAACACAAACGTGTGTGTGTGTGTGTGTGTGTGTGTGGTGTGTGTGTGTGTGTGTGTGTGTGTGTGTGTGTGTGTGTGTGGTGTGTGGTGTGTGTGTGTGTGTGTGTGTGTGTGTGTGTGTGTGTGTGTGTGTGTGTGTGTGTGTGTGTGTGTGTGCTGTGTGTGTGTGTGTGTGTGTGTGTGTGTGTGTGTGTGTGTGTGTGTGTCTGACGGTGCTTCTGAACTGCTCTCCATCTTACTGATTTGATACCATGACCGAATCCCTCGTTCTCTGTGTGTCCAGCGGTTAAATCTGCACACATTTCCTCCTCAGAGCTGAACACCGATGTGTATATATGCTGCTGTTTGAAAAAAAAACAACCGAGGGGTTAAAAAATACAATGGAAGCTTCATGAATATCCCTCACATAAGTAAGAGACAGTGTGTTTTTGTTTCGGGGAACATTTTTTGACACACAGAGGCAAGGCCCGTGTCCTGAGTGTGAGCGGCGGTCTGGAGAACCGACAATAGCCGCCCCTGAATAACGGATTTCGGTTGCTTCATCTTTTTTCGTGAAGTTTGCAGCAAAAAGGAATTTCCGCAACTGAATTCAGTCGTTCAACTCTAAATTAACACAAGCTAACTTCCCTTGACTGTTTACCTACGCTGTCATTAGTCAAAAACCCGGTGACAGTTAGCTAGCCGAGAGTAAATTGTTGATACACAGAGAGGAGTTTTACATTAACGCTAGGTGTTGCCTTCACTGTCCCTGATACAGACGCCCGCATTCACGACCTTCTCTCTGTCAGCAGGAAAGCTACTTACCGATATGAGTTTCGCTGTCGTGAGCACAAAGGACGTCCTCACACCGACATATTCCTCCTCATCTCCCTCTTTCTCGGCTTCAAACCACCGCCGCCCTTTCACCACAGACGGGAGTGTGCTCCCCACATCTGCGAAACAATACGTTGAATAGCTAATCTTTGTATTGCAAACAGCTGATGCTATTAATAGAAAAAGCCCTGAAGGGGGGGACGTCTTTTTTGTGAAAATATTAAACCATTAAATGTTTTTTTCAGAGAGTGAGACATTCAAGCGTTATAGAAATTTGAAAGTTAATGGTTCTTTTTTCTTTATAATGTAGGTGTTTGTGTTTAAATGTCTAAATCTCACGAAGCAGTGACTGACTCCCCCATTTTTTGTGAAATGGACTGTTCCTTTATAGGACTTCTTTAAAGGGCTAGTCCTGTTAAATTAGCCATATCTAATGTAAGGGGAGTTAAATGGATTAATGAAGGGAAAATGTTTTTGCTTTTTGTTAGTTAAGACATTGAAAACTAATCGTGTTAATTAAAGAATGGAAAAATCATGTATGAAACAGTAATTACCTAAATCAGGTTTTTATACTTTTCAGATGATTTTATTTTCTGCTTGCAAAAAACACTATGTTATCTCTGCATTTAGCACAACGGGTTATGAAATAGAGACACACAGCTCTTTTGTATACTTGAAGACTCAGAAACAGGTGAAAGTCATACAACTTAAAGAAGTGTCGTTTGATACATTTTTCATCCATTCTTTTAAATTGTAGATTGTTTTATTCTACACGTGTTTCTTTTAGTTTAAAGAAGACCTCAACAGCTGAAATGCAACTATGTTTATCCCGTGACATCGCACTTTTATAAAAAAAATGGGAATTTATACAAAAAGTAGGCAACCAAAAAGACAAAAAATAAAAGACAACAGGCATTTTTTAAAGACATGTTGACTTGGTCTAGAAATGCACCAGTGTTAGTTATAACGTAAAACATTTCTCTGTTCTATTTGAGTGTCCCAGTAAACCATGAAAGTGAGACAGTGGTGGTCACGATTATTAATACCAGGATCATGAAACAGCTCAATGGAATTCAACCATCATTCATTTTACACGTGTGCATGATGAATGTTTCACTCTCTAATACATTTAACACTTTTATTACACGTGGAACAACCATTTTATTTTTATGTCATTTCAGTCGAGATATTTCAATCTGCCTCCTCTTTGACTTTGTGGAATTCATCTGCTGTCAGCACAATACATAGACAACTGAAGATCATATGTTTTTTTAAGGAGCTACATCATTTATCAGAAAATACACAATCACAATCATCTTGTGTATTTCTTTATTACACATTTTGGAATCTTATAAATGTGACTCAAAACTGACTGTGATGATTATAAGATGAGAAATGTTATTGTTATTATGAATCTTTTTCACTTAATTTTGAGACAAGCTACATCATCTTGTAATCATGCGATGATAACAAGACTACAATGATAACCCTAACCCTTATTTACTGGACAACATCTATTTTTTTCATTTTGAATTAATTGCACCTTTGTAGATGTTATTGCATTTCAAGGGGTAAAAGCATGATACAGACATACAAGGTAATCATTTACCATAAAGTATGGTCATTATTTTTGCTTAAAAAATATGGATATAACACTGCACCCTTGGTTTGTTTTAGCTAGAGGTCAAAAAGATAGATAACGATAAGGTGTGTGTGTGTGTGTGTGTGTGTGTGTGTGTGTGTGTGTGTGTGTGTGTGTGTGTGTGTGTGTGTGTGTGTGTGTGTGTGTGTGTGGTGTGTGTGTGTGTGTGTGTGGTGTGGTGTGTGTGTGTGTGTGTGT